>NC_057803.1:566258354-566445690 GCF_018294505.1 Triticum aestivum
CTGCGCCTCGGCCGACTTCACGCCCTTTCCCTTGTCGGCTTTCGGGGCCATGGCGGAGGTGGTGGGGAAGGTCGATGGCGTGGTGATGCTGGTGGCAATGGGGGGGGAGGGGGGGCGGAGCGCTGCTCTCTCGGCTACGAGAAGAAGGGGGGAGCGGCGGAGTTTGTGAAGAAGGAGTAGCAGCAACCAGCGAGGGGGAACGAACTGCCTCTGTTTCCTCTGCTTATAAAGAGGGACGGGGCAGACGTTTCGGCCTTCCAAATAAACAACCACCCACGATCTCTCCCACGATGCCGCATTCAACGCGTGCCGTTATGGGAGAGCGCGGTGGATACGGAGCAAGATTTGGCGTGGCCCAGCCCGCGTGTGCCCGTGCCCTGTCTTGGGCCTGGCCCAACAGCGCTCGGCACCGTGTCTGGCCCAGGCCCGGGGGCTCCTGTCGGTGTACTAGAATAGGGGTACCCTAGTACCCCGAACTTGTGCACGGGCAGTTGCAGCACCCCGCGGCAAAGGCTTGCTGGGCGAACGCCAAGATCCCCCAAGGTTCCCTTGGAGCCATCCAAGAACAAAGTATTTAAGCTAAGGAGATAAGACCCCGACAAGAGGAGCTTGCCGGGAAGGCCAACCAAGGCGCTCCAAGGAACTTGCCGCGACGCGCCACGCGCTCCGGCAAGGCAACAAGGCCCCGGCAAGAGGAGCTTGCCGGGAAGACTAAATAAGGTACCCCGAGGCGCAACAGCGGCAGGGCGCTTGCCGCGGCAGGCGGCCACTCTGCGCCCACGCTCCAGCGCATCCGCCAACGTGTCACTCTGGGGGCCTCTCCGGGCGCGCGTGGCGGGAGGCTGTGCAGCCAGCGGTGCACAGTGGCATGCGAAGCTGACAAGATCGCCATCGTGGCGGACGGTGGCACCCCTAATGGTCCTTTTCTGCACTGTTCGGGCGACTCAGATGGGCATTTAATGCCCTTGTCCCCTGCCGTCAGGGTTAGGTAGGGTGCACTGTACAAGCAACTGTATCAACTACCTCGCTTTTTACGTTTTTACCCTCCTCTGCGTTGCCACCTGTCGGTGACCCCTTTAGCGTATAAAAGGAGGCCCATGCGCAACGTAGAGGGGGTTCGGACAGTTTGCTTCGATTCATTCGTAGCCCAGAAAACATCACACTCTCTCGCTCGAGAGCAAGAACACCAGATAATACAACCAGACAAGCAGCAGTAGGAGTGTTATCTCTCCGGAGAGCTCCGAAGCTGGGTAAACTGCTCGTGTGCCTCGCCTCGATCTGCTCTTCGTGCGACCTCCGCCCCCCGCCGAACCGAAAGGGTCCCGGTCCACCGGCCCCATAGGTGTTCGTGGATCAGTTTCCCCGACAATCATGGTGCTACTTTGAAGCACAAGCATGGAAAAAGGATAGTACCATTGTCCCTTCTCTCTTTTTCTCTCCTTTTTATGTTTGGCTTCTTTGGCCTCCTTTTTTTTCATTGGCTTCTTTGGCCTCTTTTTTTTCTCACATGGGACAATGCTCTAATAATGATGATTATCACACTTCTATTTATTTACAACTCAAGGATTACAACTCGATACTTAGAACAAAATATGACTCTATATGAGTGCCTCCCGCGGGGTACCAGGATGTGCAATGAATCAAGAGTGACATGTATGAAAAAAATTATGAATGGTGGCTTTGCCAAAAATACGATGTCAATTACATGATCATGCAAGGCAATATGACAATGATGGAGCGTGTCATAATAGACGGAACGGTGGAAAGTTGCATGGCAATATATCTCGGAATGGCTATAGAAATGCCATAATAGGTAGGTATGGGGGCTTTTTTGAGGAAGGTAATTGGTGGGTTTATGGTACCGGCGAAAGTTGCACGATACTAGAGAGGCTAGCAAAGGTGGAAGGGTGAGAGTGCGTATAATCCATGGACTCAACATTAGTCATAAAGAACTCACATACTCATTGCAAAAATCTACAATTCATCAAAACCAAGCATTATGTGCATGCTCCTAGGGGGATAGATTGGTAGGAAAAGACTATCACTCGTCCCCGATCGCCACTCATAAGGAAGACAATCAAAGAAACACCTCATGCTTCAAATTTGTTACAGAACGGTTACCATACGTGCATGCTACAGGACTTGCAAACCTCAACACAAGTATTTCTCAAATTCAAAACTACTCAACTAGCATGACTCTAATATCACCATCCTCATGTCTCAAAGCAATCATCAAGCATCAAACTTCTCATAGTATTCAACACACTTTATATGTAAGTTTTTATTATACCCATCTTGGATGCCCATCATATTAGGACTAGTTTTATAGCCAAAGAAAATTACCATGCTATTCTAAAAGACTCTCAAAATAATATAAGTGAAGCATGAGAGATCAATAATTTTAATCAAATAAAACCACCACCATGCTCTAAAAAGATATAAGTGAAGCACTAGAGAAAAATTATCTAGCTCAAAAGATATAAGTGAAGCACATAGAGTATTCTAATAAATTTTGATTCATGCGTGTCTCTCCCAAAAGGTGTGTACATCAAGGATGATTTTGGTAAACTAAAAAGTAAAGAATCAAATCATACAGAATGCTCCAAGCAAAACACATATCATGTGGTGAATAAAAATATAGCCTCAAGTAAAATTACCGATAGACGAAGACGAAAGAGGGGATGCCTTTCGGGGCATGCCCAAGCTTAGGATTTTGGTTGTCCTTGAATTTTACCTTGGGGTTCCTGGGGCATCCCCAAGCTTATACTCTAGCCACTTCTTATTCCAAAATCCATCAAATCTTTACCCAAAAACTTGAAAACTTCACAACACAAAACTTCAACAGAAAATCTCATGAGCTCCATTAGTATAAGAAAATAAACCACCACTTTAAAGTACTGTAATGAACTCATTCTTTATTTATATTGGTGTTAAACCTACTGTATTCCAACTTCTCTATGATTCATACCCCCCGATACTACTCATAGATTCATCAAAATAAGCAAATAACACGCGAAAAACAGAATCTGTCAAAAACAGAACAATTTGTAGCAATCTGGAGGTTTCGAATACATCTGTAACTCCAAAAATTCTGAAAAATTAGGACGACCAGGATAAGAAGTATATTGATCTACTGCAGTTGGAATTGGTAGTTTATCACTCTCTGGTAAAAAATATAGTTACTTTCGTGAGCGCATACTTTCTGTTTTTTATCAGCAAGATCAAACAACAATCACCCAAGAAGACCCTAAAGGCTTTACTTGGCACAAACACTAATTAAAACATAAAAAACACAATCATAACAGAAGCTAGATGAATTATTTATTACTAAACAGGAGAAAAAAGCAAGGAAAAAAACAAATTTGGGTTGCCTCCCAACAAGCACTATCGTTTAACGCCCCTAGCTAGGCATAAAAACAAGAATAGATCTAGGTATTGTCATCTTTGGTATGCAATCCATAAGTGGATCTCATAATAGATTCATAAGTCAATTTAATTTTCTTCCTAGGAAAGTGTTCCATGCCTTTCCTTAATGGAAATTGGAATATAATATTTCCTTCTTTCATGTCAATAATTGCACCAATCGTTGTAAGGAAGAATAATATGACATGTAGGATTGCAATCTATATCGAGAACAATGAAATCTATGGGCACATAATTCCTATTTGCAACAATAAGAACATCATTAATCCTTCCCATAGGTTTCTTAATGGTGGAATCCGCAAGATGCAAATTTAAAGAACAATCATCAAATTCACGGAAACCTAGCACATCACACCAAGTTTTTGGAATCATGGAAACACTAGCACCCAAATCACACAAAGCATAACATTCATAATCTTTAATCTTAATTTTAATAGTAGGTTCCTACTCATCATAAAGTTTCTAGGGATAAAAACTTCTAGTTCAAGCTTTTCTTCATAGGATTGCATTAAAGCATCAACGATATGTTTAGTAAAAGCTTTATTTTGGCTATAAGCATGAGGAGAATTTAACACGGATTGCAACAAGGAAATAAAATCTATCAAAGAGCAATTATCATAATTAAGTTGCTTGTAATCCAAAATAGTGGGTTCATTGCTATGTAAAGTTTTGACCTCTTCAATCCCACTTTTATTATTTTTTGCATCAAGATCTAAAAACTCCGAATCATTGGGATGCCTTTTAACTAAAGTTGACTCATCTCCTGTCCCATCTTTATCAAGATTCATATTGGAAAACAAAGATTTAATAGGAGTCACATCAATCACTTTTAGATCTTCATCATTATTATTATGAAAACTAGAAGAACACGCCTTCACAAAGCAATCTTTTTTAGCACGCATCCTAGCAGTTCTTTCTTTGCACTCATCAATGGAAATTCTCATGGCTTTGAGAGACTCATTGATGTCATGCTTAGGTGGAACAGATCTAAGTTTCAAAGAATCAACATCAAGAGAAATTCTATCCACGTTCCTAGCCAACTCATCAATCTTAAGCAATTTTTCTTCAACCAAAGCATTGAAATTCTTTTGCGAACTCACAAATTATTTAACACTACTCTCAAAATCAGAGGGCATCTTATTAAAATTTCCATAAGAGTTGTTGTAGGAATTACCATAATTATTAGAGGAATTACTAGGAAACGGCCTAGAATTAAAGTTTCCTCCATACGCATTGTTACCAAAATTGTTCCTACCAACAAAATTCACATCCATAGATTCATTATTATTCTCAATCAAAGTGGACAAAGACATATCATTAGGATCAGAAGAAACACTTTTGTTAGCAAACAATTTCATAAGTTCATCCATCTTTCCACTCAAAACATTAATCTCTTCAATCGCATGAACTTTTTTACTAGTGGATCTTTCGGTGTGCCATTGAGAATAATTAACCATAATATTGTCTAGGAGCTTAGTAGCTTCTCCTAAAGTGATTTCCGTAACAGTGCCTCCCGCGGCCGAATCTAAAAGATTTCTAGAAGCAAAATTCAATCCGTCTTATAAATTTTGTATAATCATCCACAAATTCAAACCATGTGTAGGGCACTTACGTATCATTACTTTCATCCTCTCCCAAGCTTGTGCAACATGCTCATGATCAAGTTGCTTAAAATTCATAATATCGTTCCTAAGAGAGATAATTTTAGCAGGAGGAAAATACTTAGAGACAAAAGCATATTTGCACTTATTCCATGAATCAATACTATTTTTAGGCAAAGCAGAGAACCAAGTTTTAGCACGATCTCTAAGCGAAAACGGAAATAGCTTCAATTTAACAATATCATTATCCACATCTTTCTTCTTTTGCATATCACACAAATCAACAAAGTTGTTTAGATGGGTAGCGGCATCTTCACCAGGAAGTCCAGAAAAATGTTCTTTCATAACAAGATTCAGCAAAGCGGTATTAATTTCACAAGATTCAACATCGGTAGTAGGATCAATCGGAGTGCTAATAAAATCATTGTTGTTGGTATTGGGAAAGTCACACAATCTAGTATTATCTTGAGCCATCGTGACAAACAATCAATCCAACACACACAAGAAGCAAGCGAAATGAGACGAACGGAAGAGGGGAGAAGAAAATGCAAAGGTTTTCAAAAATCGTTTTAGAAGTGGAGGAGAGGAAAACGAGAGGCGAATGGAAAATAATGTAATGCGGGGGAGAAGAGTTTATGATGGGTACTTGGTATGTCTTGACTTGTCGTAGATCTCCCCGGAACGGCGCTAGAAATCCTTCTTGCTACCTCTTGAGCATGGCGTTGGTTTTCCCTTGAAGAGGAAAGGGTGACGCAACAAAGTAGCGTAAGTGTTTCCCACAGTTTTGAGAACCAAGGTATCAATGAAGTAGGAGACAACACACAAGTCACCTAGTACCTGCACAAACAATCAAGAACCTTGCAACCAATGCGATAAAGGGGTTGTCAATCCCTTCACGGCCACTCGCAAAAGTGAGATCTGATAGAAGATAGTAAAGTAAATATTTTCGGTAGTTTTGTTGTATAGATTAGAAAGTAAAGATTGAAAAATAGTAAACGAGATGCGATGTAAATAAAAGAGATGCAATATAATAAGAAAGAGTCCCCGGGGCCATAGGTTTCACTAGTGGCTTCTCTCAAGATAGCATGAATTACGGTGGGTGAACAAATTATTGCCGAGCAATTGATAGAAAAGTGCATAGTTATGAAGATATCTAAGGCAATGATCATGAATATAGACATCACGTTCGTGTCAAGTAGATCGAAACGATTCTGCATCTACTACTATTACTCCACACATCGACCGTATCCAACATGCATCTAGAGTATTAAGTTCATAAGAACAGAGTAATGCATTAAGCAAGATGACATGATGTAGAGGGATAAACTCAAACAATATGATATAAACCCCATCTTTTTATCCTCGATGGCTACAATACAATGCGTGCCTTGCTGCCCCTACTGTCACTGGGAAAGGACACCGCAAGACTGAACGCAAAGCTAAGCACTTCTCCCATTGCAAGAAAGATCAATCTAGTAGGCCAAACTAAACCGATAATTCGAAGAGACTTGCAAAGATATCAAATCATGCATATAAGAATTCAGAGAAGAACCAAATAATATTCATAGAAAATCTTGTTCATAAACCCACAATTCATCAGATCTCAGCAAACACACCGCAAAAGAGTATAACATCGAATAGATCTCCAAGAACATCGAGGAGAACTTTGTATTGAGAATCAAAGAGAGAGAAGAAGCCATCTAGCTAATAACTATGGACCCGAAGGTCTGTGGTAAACTAGTCACGCTTCATCGGAGAGGCTATGGTGTTGATGTAGAAGCCCTCTGTGATCGATTCCCCCTCCGGTAGATCGCCGGAAAAGGCCTCAAGATGGGATCTCATGGGTACAAAAGGTTGCGGCAGTGGAAAAGTGGTGTTGTGGCTCTCTGCGATCGATCTAGGGTATAAGAGTATATATAGGCGAAAGAAGTACATTGGTGGAGCTAGAAGGAGCCCACGAGGGTGGGGGTGCGCCTACCCCCCTAGGGGGCGCCCTCCTGCCTTGTGGCCACCTCGCAGAGTTCCAGACTTCGACTCCAAGTCTTCTAGATTGCTTTCGGTCCAAGAAAAATCATCGCGAAGGTTTCATTCCGTTTGGTATTCATTTTCTGCAAAACTCTAAAATAGGCAAAAAACAGAAACTGGCACTGGGCCTCCGGTTAATAGGTTAGTCCCAAAAATAATATAAAAGAGCATATTAAAGCCCATTAAATATCCAAAACAGATAATATAATTGCATGGAACAATAAAAACTTATAGATATGTTGGAGACGTATCAATTACCGATAGGGCCCAAAGATACCTCTTTGATACTCGGAGTGACAAATCCTAATCCTGATCTATGACAACCCAACAAACACCTTCGGAGATACCTATAGAGCATCTTTATAATCACCTAGTTACGTTGTGACATTTGATAGCACACAAGGTATTCCTCTGGTATCCGGGAGTTGCATAATCTCATAGTCGAAGGAATATGTATTTGACATGAAGAATGCAATAGCAATAAAACTGAACGATCAATATGCTAAGCTAACGGATGGGTCTCCATCACATCATTCTCCAAATGATGTGATCCCGTTCATCAAATGACAACACATGTCTATGGTTAGGAAACTTAACCATCTTTAATTAATGAGCTAGTCTAGTAGAGGGTTACTAGGGACACGGTGTTTTGTCTATGTATCCACACATGTATCAAGTTTCTGGTTAATACAATTCTAGCATGAATAATAAACATTTATCATGATATAAGGAAATATAAAATAACAACTTTATTATTGCATCTAGGGCATATTTCCTTCAGTCTCCCACTTGCACTAGAGTCAATAATCTAGTTCACATCGCCATGTGATATAACACCAATAGTTCACATCGTCATGTGATTAATACCCATAGTTCACATCGTCATGTGACCAACACCCAAAGGGTTTACTAGAGTCAAAAATCTAGTTCACATCGCCATGTGATTAATGCCCAAAGAGTACTAAGGTGTGATATTGTTTTGCTTGTGAGAGAGGTTTAGTCAACGGGTCTTCCACCTTCAGATCCATATGTATTTTGCAAATTTCTATGTCTACAATGCTCTACATGGAGCTACTTTAGCTAATTGCTCCCACTTTCAATATGTATCCAGATTGAGACTCGGAGTCATCCGGATCAATGTCAAAGCTTGCATCGACGTAACCCTTTACGATGAACTCTTTGTCACCTCCATAACCGAGAAATATTTCCTAAGTCCTCTAAGGATAATTTTAACCGTTGTCTAGTGATCTACTGCTGGATCACTATTTTACCCTTTGCCAAACTCATGGCAAGGCACACAACAAGTCTGGTACACAACATAGCATACTTTATAGAACCTATGGTGGCATCAGGAATGACTTTCATTCTCTCTCTATCTTCTCCCGTGGTAGGGTTTTGAGTCCTATTCAATTTCACACCTTGTAACACACGCAAGAACCCTTCCTTTGATAGATCCATTATTCAAAACTTTATCAAGGTATGTGCTCTGTGAAAGTCCTACTAAACGTCTCGATCTATCCCTATAAAGTATAGATCTTGATGCTCAATATGTAAGCAGCTTCACCGAGGTTTTTTCATTGAAACATTCTTATTCAAGTATCCTTTTATGCTATCCAGAAATTATATATATCATTTCCAATCAATAATATGTCATCCACATATAATACCAGAAATGCTACAGAGCTCCCACTCACTTTCTTGTAAATACAGGTCCCCCCGTAAGTCTGTATAAACCATATGCTTTGATCACCTCATCAAAGCATATATTCCAACTCTGAGATGCTTGAACGAGTCCATAGATGGATCGCTGGAGCTTGCACACTTTGTTAGCACCTTTAGGATCGACAAAACCTTCTAGTTGCATCATATACAATTCTTCTTTAAGATATCCATTAAGGAATGCAGTTTTGACATCCATTTGCCAGATTTCATAATTATAAAATGTGGAAATTGCTAACATGATTCAGACTGACTTAAGCATCACTACAGGTGAGAAGGTCCCATCGTAGTCAACCCCTTGAGCTTGTCGAAACCTTTCACAACAAGTTGAGATTTGTAGATGTGACATTACCATCAGCGTCAGTCTTCTTCTTGAAGATCCATTTATTTTCTATGGCTTGCCAATCATTAGGCAAAGCCACCAAAGTCCACACTTTGTTCTCATACATGGATCCTATTTCAGATTTCAAGGCCTCAAGCCATCTGTCAGAACCTGGGCTCATCATAGCTTCTTCATAGTTCGTAGGTTCGCCATGGTCTAGTAACATGACTTCCAGATCAGGATTACCATACCACTCTGGTGCGGGTCGTGCTCTGGATGATTGACGAGGTTCAGTAGTAACTTGATGTGAAGTTTCATGATCATTATCATTAGCTTCTTCTCTAGTTGGTGTAGGTATCAGGGGAACAGTTTTCTGTGATGAGCTACTTGAAGGAAATATGCCCTAGAGGCAATAATAAAGTTGTTATTTTATATTTCCTTATCATGATAAATGTTTATAATTCATGCTAGAATTGCATTAACCGGAAACTTGAAACATGTGTGGATACATAGACAAAACACCGTGTCCCTAGTGAGCCTCTACTAGACTAGCTCGTTAATCAAAGATGGTTAAGTTTCTTAACCATAGACATGTGTTGTCATTTGATGAACGGGATCACATCATTAGGATAATGATGTGACGGACAAGACCCATCTGTTAGCTTAGCATATTGATCGTTCAGTTTTATTACTATTGCTTTCTTCATGTCATATACATATTCCTTTGCCTATGAGATTATGCAACTCCCGTATACCGGAGAATACCTTGTGTGCTATCAAACGTCACAACGTAACTGGGTGATTATAAAGATGCTCTACATGTATCTCCGAAGGTGTTTGTTGGGTTGGCATAGATCCAGATTAGGATTTGTCACTTCGAGTACCGGAGAGGCATCTCTGGGCCCTCTCGGTAATACACATCATGATAAGCCTTGCAAGCAATGTGACTAATGAGTTAGTTACAAAATGATGTATTACAGAACGAGTAAAGAGACTTGCTGGTAACGAGATTGAACTAGGTATGAAGATACCGACGATCGAATCTTGGGCAAGTAACTAGGTTCGATAAAGATCTTCGTAGAATATGCGGGAACCAATATGAGCATCCAGGTTCTGCTTTTGGTTATTGACTGGAGAGGTGTCTCGGTCATGTCTACATAGTTCTCGAACCCATAGGGTCTGCACGCTTAACGTTCGATGACGATTTTGTATTATATGAGTTATGTGATTTGGTGACCGAATATTGTTTGGAGTCCCGGATGAGATCACGGACATGAAGAGGAGTCTTGAAATGGCTGAGAGGTAAAGATTCATATATATGACTATAGTATTTGGACACCGGAAGTGTTCCGGGGGTACCGGGTACGTTTCGGGTCACCGGAAGGGGTTCCAGGCAACCTCCGGCAAGCTATATGGGCTTAATGGGCCTAGGGAGGGTCAGACCAGCCCACAGGGGGCTGGTGCGCCCTTCCACCTGGCCGGCCAGCCCTAGGGAAGGCAAGGAAGGAGGGCTAGCGCGTCTCTCCTTCCCCTTCTCAAGGGAGAAAGGAAAGGGCACTACAAAAAAAGACACATCCGTGACATTTTGGGCCGAATGAATTTTTTTTTGTCATACATATGACACCTCTATGACGATAATTGTGACCAAACCCGGTATCATCATAGATGTGGTGGGCTCCTACTTCTATGACAAAAAATCATGACAGAAAATGGGCTTTTTGTCCTGGGTGGGCCGGAGACGCAGCTCCATGACATTCTTTGGGCTGTCCATGACGGAAAAAACCGTGGTAGAAGCGAGGGCGAGGAAAATTTCGGGGAGTTCCCGGTTACGGTGGGAGGTCGGGGGCCGAGCGATGCGTGTTTCTCTCGTACACGTACGCGCGTGTGTGTGAGGCGTTGGCTCTAACTAAACCCGAGCGAGGCGTTGGGCTCTAATTGAACCCAAGCGATTGCACTGCAGGCTACGCGTTACTGAACCCGAGTGATCGATCGATGGCTGTTAACTGAACTCGATCGAGCGATTCCTTCGCTACTGCTGCTAACTGAAGCCGATCGATTGGATGAACAATGAGCGTTGCGGGGGAGGGGGGTTGGATGAACAGTGAGAGGTGGCGTTGCCTGTGGATGAACAGGACCCCGTGGTGTGGAGGGCTGGATGAACAGTAGACGGTGGAGGGGTGCCTGTGGAGGGGTGGTTGAACAGGACCCCGTGGTGTGGAGGGCTGGATGAATAGTAGACGGTGGAGGGGTGGTTGAATAGTAGCCGGTGGAGTAACGCGCGGTGGAGGCTGGATGAACAGGAGCCCGTGGAGGCTGGAGGAGGTCGACGGTAGCCCGTGGAGGCTGGAGGAGGTCGACGGTGGAGATGAACAATATCCCATGGAGTCCCGTTTTGCGGTACGCCACACCCCTCCCGATGAACAGGACCCCCGTTTCGACCGTAGGAGGTCCGTTTCATCCGTTTTGCGGTACGCCACACCCCTCCCGATCAACAGGACCCCCGTTTCGACCGTAGGAGGTCCATTTCGTCCGTTTTGCGGTACGCTACACCCGCTCGATCAACAGGACCCCCGTTTCGACCGTAGGAGGTCCGTTTCCTCCGTTTTGCGGTACGCCACACCCCTCCTAATTAACAGGACCCCGTTTCGACCGTAGGAGGTCCGTTTCCTCCGTTTTGCGGTACGCCAGGCCTCGTTTCCATCGCCTATTCCGTCCAAGCCCTCCCGATGAACACGACCACGCATTCCGTTCCGACCCAGCCGGTTGGCTCCCACGCGTTCCGTTGCCTCCCGATGAACACGACACATTCCGTTGCCTCCCAATGAACACGACGCATTCCGTTGCCTCCCCATGGACACGACGCATTCCGTTGCCTCCCCATGAACACGACGATGACGCTGTTTCTCCGTTCCGACCCAGCCATGTACATGAGCCCTGGCCATACGTATGCGTGAGTAGGCGTTCGAGACCCTGCCCGTATGTACACATACGTTGCCGTTTTTTCTTTCTTTCACCCTGGCCGCTGTACGTGCGTGTACATGCTACATGCGTGCCTCTACTACGAGACGTGCGCGCCTCTACTACGACACACACGCGCCTCTACATAGACCAGTATGTACATACACGTTCGCGACCAGAATGACAACGCTACATACACTTCGACCAGGTGGGTCCAGACTGTCAGGCACTTCCTTGCCTACAAAGATGTAGCTGGTGGGTCCCAGCAGTCAAGGGGCGAATCATGTTTTTTTTTGCCCGGACGCACTTCCTTGCGTGCGAAGGTGTAGCTGCTGGGTCCCAGCAGTCAAGGGGGCGAATCATTTTTTTTGTTCGAACACACTTCCTTGCGTGCGAAGGTGTAGCTGGTGGGTCCCAGCAGTCGGGGGGCGAATCATTTTTTTTCGGACGCACTTCCTTGCATGCGAAGATGTAGCTGGTGGGTCCCAGCAGTCAGGGGGGCGAATCGTTTTTTCCCGGACGCACTTCCTTGCATGCGAAGATGTAGCTCGTGGGTCCCAGCAGTCAGGGGGTGAATCATTTTTTTCACAAAATACGGTGGCCCGTCCGGTGTGTCCCCACTGTCAGGTGGAGGAATAATTATTTTGCGCGTAATAAGGAGGCACTTCCTTGCGGCTGCCATGGACCCAGCTGTCAGCCTCTCCACGTACAGTCTATGTCCGATGGAAGTCGTTCCTTGACCACGTTGACCACACCGCGCCGAGAGCACCAGGGCGGTGGACGACGGTGAGGCCTAGGAAGGGGACGACGCGGAGCCGGGGAAGACGCGATAGTGGATGCACACGCGGAGAGGAGTACGAGGGTTCACTGGTTCGGCTGCGCTGCCGTCGCCGCAAAATAACAGGGGGTGTCGGTGAGTGGAGGGATGGCCTGGCCAGCGGTGGGAGTAGTAGGGGGCAGTGAGGCCTCCGCAGCAGCACAGCCGGCCATGGGAGGCAGGAGCAGGCGGCACGACCGGCGCTGATTTGGGTCGCTGGAGCAAGAAGACCAGAGGTTGAAGAAGCACGACGACCGTTGATGGACATCGTACGGTCACTTCAGCTAGAATCGTTTATATTGACTAAGTTGACAAAGCCCTTGGTACGTCAACTTAGTAGGCCCACAGGTCAGCTTTCAAAACGGTGCACCCCAGATGTCAGGGGGAGGAATCATTTTTTGGGCGGATGAAGCTAGAATATCCGAGATTGAGGAAGAAGCACGACATCCGTTGGATGGACATCCAACAGCCACTGCTGCTAGAACCCTGTGTTGACTATAAGTTGACAAAGCCTTGCATATGCGTCAACTCTGTTTTTAGGGGACACATCAACTTAGTAAGGCCAGAAGTGTGTGGCAGAGAACTTATAGCCCATTTGAGATTTGTAAGAATGTGTAGCCCATTTTTGAATTCTAATGGAATTTACTACAACCCATTTACAGTTTGTTAAAAGTATAACCCATTTCAACCAACCGTTCAAAACAGAATTCAATAAAATTTCCCACATTTTGGTGGGATCTGAAATATTTTTATCCCGAAATTTCTAGTCAGATTAAATACAATTTCAATATAAATTTATATTACGTAAAAATCCAACAAAACATTGCGCTCGCAACAATTAATGAAATTAAAATTTTCAATATCCAAAAATAATATTTTATAAAGTAATCACGTGGTTGGTGCATTTTTTATAGTTACTACCCAGTTTTTATAATTACTCCCATTTACTATTTCTTAAAGCCCATTTTTTTTGTTAAGCCTAATGCATCCCTCCTAGGAAAGATTTGCAGCCCAGCGGGGTGGAGAATAACAACTTGACCTTGCCTGGGTATTCCTAAAAAAAGTATAGCTGGGCTAGCCATTTTCAGCTTGAAAAAAAATTAATATCTGGGCTGGATATCTGGCCTGGGC
This sequence comes from Triticum aestivum, assembly GCF_018294505.1. Classification (NCBI taxonomy): domain Eukaryota; kingdom Viridiplantae; phylum Streptophyta; class Magnoliopsida; order Poales; family Poaceae; genus Triticum; species Triticum aestivum. The sequence continues at coordinate 566,272,351 of NC_057803.1, forward strand.
TAGACGGGCCACAGCCCGCCCAGTTAATACCTGCAGCGATGTTTTCGTTGTTGTTCAGAGGAGAAAAATTAATATCTGGGCTAAATATCAAAAAACTCTGCAGTGCTCACACCTCAAAAACACAAATACTGCTCGAGCTGCTTGGTCCCAGCTGTCGGCCGCTTCTTGTGCAATTCTCTCGTTTATTGACTACCACATAGGTTGACAATGGTGTGGGACCGCGATGTTAGGAAACCAGGAGGAAGCAAATAAATTATAATTATATATATATATATATATATATATATATATATATAATAAGGAGGCACTTGCGTACGTGAGGCTATGGACCTGGTGGGTCCCCATTGTCATCCTCTCCAAGTAAAGTCATCTCCTCGCCCGCGCGCACTTTCCGCCCGAAACAGTCAGCGCCGCCCGCCCTGCTTCCCGGTGCAGGCGATTGCTCCGCCTTCAAACGACACAAGTGCCGTCCGTCCGTCCATCTGCCGCCCACATTAATGATACGCGGTTGCCGAGGCGGCTACTCCGGCGCCACACGTCTGTCCCTCCGCCCGCCCACCATTGCTATATAAACTGTTGCGCCGGCCATAGTCGCAGTCATCCGCATCCGTTCCCTTTCTCCTGTCCACACCACTACTGCCCATCATGGCTTCCTCGCGCTCCAGCGCTCTTCGGGATGGGCGGATGACGGACCACAAGAAGATGCCAGCCATTGCTGCCGGCCGGCTGGCCGGCAGGCAGCCGGAGGACGACGACGTCCCGATGGAGAACATGGTAGTCGACGATCCAGCGCCAACCCCCTCCTCCGCGCCATCCTCGCCGGTGCATTGCACCATGACCATCAGCGAGGCCCATGCCCAATATATGGACAGGGTGAGGCAGGTGCATGAGGAGCAGTTCCAGGAGGCGCAGGCCGACGCCGCCTACAACTACCATCTCCTCTAGGAGCACCTGCAGGCGAAGGAGCAGATCGCCTCGGAGCGGGCGGAGCAGGAGGCGCTGCTTGACTCACACCGCTCCGCCTGCAAGGGCCGCCTCGAGCGCTGGCGGCACCGCATGTAGGTGGCGGAGGCTGCGGCCGCCTACAAAGAGGCTAGCAAAGAGGGCGATGAAGCGGGCGAGGCGCTGTTTGGCGAGACCGAGGATGAGGCAGAGGACAATGCCGGCTCCGATGAGTCCCCGCTCCGCTGGCGTCGATGAGGCCCTGCTCCGCCGAGGCCCCGCGGTGCCAACAACGAGGCAGAGGACACCGCCGGCTCCACCGAGGCCCCGCCCCACCAACAATGAGGCAGAGGACATCGCCGGCTCAGCCGAGGCCCCACCCTGCCAACAACGAGACAGAGGACATCGCCGGCTCCGCCGAGGCCCCGCCCCGCTGCCAACGAGACCGCGCCACACAGAAAACGAGGAAGAATAGAACATGGTAGGTCGCCGCCGCTCGGGTCCAAGTAAGGCCACCGCTGCTACCCTCCGGTTGAAGCCAAACTAGGCGGGTTGACCATTGACGGCCGGTTAGCTTCTTGGCGGCGATGTGGAGTCGCAGAGCTGCGCTGGAGAAGAACACTGCTTCTACTTAACTGCTGGTGCACTTGGCTGACTGACACGTGGGCCCAACAGGCCACATGTCAGTTACGCAACTGCACCTGCAGTTAAGTCACTGAAGCTTCTGTTCGGCTCAGCGGGGCACAGGTGGGTAGCTTCGGTTAATTAATTATACCTCCAGCGCACCCCTTTTTAGTTGAAGAATGTATGAAATGTAATAAAATCCAACATGTTTATATGAAATTCGACCATGTATGAATGAATTTATTTCGATTAGTTAGAATTCTTGTATCACTGGCATTGGATGAACATGCAAAACAATACGTCTAGCATTATTCCCAGGGTGAGCACCTCGTTTGCAGCAGTTTCACATATACTCCCTCCGGTCATTTCTAGTCGGCATACAAGTTTTGTCTGCAGTCAAAGTATCTCTACTCTGACCAATCTTATACAAAAAAGTATGCACTTTCACAATGTGCGGAGTAAAAAGGAATAGAAGGAGTACAAAGAGTTTGAGCAGCTTTTTAGCGTTTCTGTACATTGCAATCAAACACACATGCCTGGCAATTCATAGAGAACATTCAAAACAATCGATGATTATGCATCTCAGCGACTCACATGTCATAGGCAATATTTACTTCACAACTAAAGAATAAAGAAAAAATTGATCGACGCTGCTGACAGCAAAGGGCGTCCCATTCGAAAATATCAAATGCATGTCTTGCTAAAATCAATGAGAAAAATTTGACAAGGTTGTCCCATTCCAAAATATCAAATGCCTACGATTGTGGAATGGGCAGGGTTTGCCATCAGTTCGGACATTGACATGGCACCTCATGCTAAATAAACCAGCTGTTCTTTTTGTGCAGTTCCACCAAAATCAACCAAATTCGCGCGTAGCTTGTATGATTCCGCCCTTATATGTTGCAACACCTTGAACTTATAGGCACCTCCTTTCTTGTGGTGGAAATAAATGATTCGATGTATTCATGAACATTTTGTGCAGTTCCCATTGAAATCAAGCTGAGCACCCCTGTTTGCACAAATACAAAAAAGTGATTAGTATAAAGCAAACTGTACTATGACTTGACAGTTTCAACAGGCACATACATGGTCCATGTAGAGCACACTTTTAGAAAAATGGAACTCACCAGAAAGAATCCTAGAACAACATTATACTCACGCATCACATAAAAAAATGGAGATTTGTCAGTCCTTCCGAGCTGAAGTTAGTTTGGTCTTGTGGGGAGTAATGTAACCATCCTTCAACTGCTCCTTCTGATGAGAAGATAGACATGGCTTCTTCATCCTGGCATAATCGGAACTAGTCACTTCACGTACTCCATATTCTTCTTCAGAGGAAGATGATCCTATTGTGCAAAGACAAGAGGACTACTAAATGCGAGCATCCCTGTTTGCTCGAAAAAAAGGAAAGGAAATATTTAAAACAACACAGATGAAACACTTCTCAAGGACAATACCATTTTTCATGATAGTATCTAAACAGTAGCACAACACCAATAGAGATGACAAAGCTCAATCATATGGATGAAATCAGTGGGCGAGTACCAACCTTTGTTAGGAGGCTTATTGTGTAGAGCATACAGATGAAGCACTTCTCCGGAACCATCTATTGCTATCTACGGTGGTGGCCATGCTTACTATATACTTCTCGATTAGTTTAATGTTTCCAACATCTTCTTGTGCAGTTCCACTAAAATATATGGTATCTTCAAAGAAGATCCCTGATTGCACAAGTAGAGATAATTACATATTACATTAAGAGTGGCATCAAATCAGTGGCAAAACAATTGCTCGTTACAGCCATAGCAATAAATTAAGATGCAAAACTATATCATTACTTGTGTCATCATAGTTCCAGTGCTTCATTACAGCACCGGGAGTTGATTTTTGTTTTTCTTCCGCTTGTTCTTCCCCTTCATCACTTGGTTCAATAACAGACAAGCTTCGCCTTCAATGTAAGATTTGGCATGTCAATTAGGGAGCACAAGTATAGTACTAAACTTAATTTTCCAATGAAAGTGGCAAAATGCAGGCCAGCAATTGTGAAATATCCTTATCTTACCTCAATGGGATATTACGGTGCACATACAGATTGGAAGTCTTGTCTCCATTTGTGCAGTTCACTAAAATCAAGCAACATTATCATACAAGTAGCACAACATATGAAAGCACACTGCAGAATCATGTGAAAGAAGGCTAGTACCGACCTCTCATGATGCGGAATTCAAACAACTCACAAGAAGAAGTTCTGAACCAAATTCGCCTTAACGGATAGGAAGTAATATCTCCTCTTGTGCAGTTCCACTAAGATCAAGCAATCAAGCAACATTGTCAGTGTGACATTTTGGTTGAACTGCACAAAACACTCTTAAAACAAAAGTGTTTTGTGTAGTGCAACAAAAGGTCACAATGGCAACGAGGTGAAGTAGATAACCCTGTTTACACAGAGGTGCAAAGGAAACAACTAGTGGTCAATAACGGTGGATGACACAGAAGCCAACAAAAAGAAGCATCTACCTTATCTAAATGGGAAAGAAAGCAAGACAGTAGCATTTCTCAAATAGTGGCATTGATTAATATTAACATAGAGATTATATTACCAATAAAATTCGTTAAACATGTAATTTGCTTTTAACTGTGGCATTGCATCAATTTTCCAGCGGCATTATTAGAGGGTGTTTGCTTACAGGGACATTTTGGTGTAGGGACTAAAAAAACTCTGTGTCAGTCCCATCTAAACCAAACAGGAGGGACTTTTAGGGACTAAAAGTGGGCATTTGGGACTAAAAAAAGAAGACCTCAAGGGAGTCTTTTTGGGACTTTTTCCAACAGTTGCCCCTGCCACGCATCACACCTTGTCTCTATTAGTTCATTACTAGGGGTAACATGGTCTTTTAGCATGTCATTTAATAACCTCTTGTCCATGTTTAGTCCCTGGAACCAAGCATGTAGGGACTAGGGAGTTTTTAACCAAACAGGGCCTTAGATTAACAACAGCTAATGAGTTGCATGAGACAGTGGACGCACCAGCACCATTTGCATCTACCGATGTACTATGGTCATGCACACTCTGTTGCAACAAAGAACAAACAACCAAGGAGCATATTTGTGTTGGTCCCAGTTTTGTTATCTTTAGACACCTTTCCCTATGTGAGTGCAGCAAATCTAGTCCTGCTCAAACTCTATAGCCTTGCCCCTTCCTTTCCTTTTTGAAATAGTACTTTCGCCCCTTCCTTTCCACTTTGAACCACGTCCTAGATTTATGCGATACAACTTTCCCCACTACTTTCCCCCATTCCTTTCCTCTTTGAACCACGTCCTAGATTCATGCTATACAACTTACCCCCTTCATTTCCTCTTTGAACCACGTCCTAGATTCATGCTATATACTCCCTCCATTCCGAATTACTTGTCGCAGGTATGGATGTATCTAGATGTATTTTAGTTTTAGATACATCCATTTCTGCGACAAGTAATTTGGAATGGAGGGAGTACAACTTTTCCCACTCCTTTCCTCTTTGAACCACATCCTAGATTCATGGTATACATGCAGCTAGAGTAATGCATGTGGAGTAAGTAAATTATACCTTAAGGTTCTTGGGGCGTGGTTTGCTGGGTGACGGGACGACAGCGAAGAAGAAGGGGTCAGAGGCCCTCCCGCACCGCCGCTGGGTGGAAAGTGAACAGCTGCGCCGGTAGTCCCTCGCCGATGGCGACAACGTTAAGCCTCCTTCCCTTCCTGGCGGATGGATCCTGCCGGCTCTTTGAGCAGCAGTGAGGGGAGAGAGAGGCCAACGAAGTCTTGTTTAGATCTGGAGAGGGCGAGAGAGTGTGAAGAGAGCAACTACAAGCGCTGAGGCTCCAGCGGGAGAGGGCGAGAGAGTGTGAAGAAAGCAACTACAAGCGCTGAGGCTCCAACATGTATATATATATACTGGAGAGAGAGTGTGAAGCGTGCAAATCCTAGAAAACATTTTGACCAGTCAAAGAATCCTCCTGGCAAAAATTATGCTCAAGTGTAGTTATCGAACCCGAGACCTCAAGTTTGATGAGTGAACAGGCTAACCAGCTACACAACCCTCCCGTTATGTTCAACGAGAGGGAAATAACCTTTTATACATTCCTGCATTCGTGTGACAAGCATGCCGTGTTTTTTTTGTGTGTGTGGGAGTCATTGGGATTTCAATCATAATCGTGTCATGTGGCTTTGGTGGTAAGACTATCCACAGTGGTGCAGAAATACTGCAGCCTTAGTCACCTTACCTCTCTCCACGTAGTACGTTGGGTCCCACCAGTCAGAGGGTGCAACAAACAAATTAATAAGAAAAATTAAAAGTGCCAGCGGTGTTTCTTACCTCACACATATCGCTACTGCTCGGGAACACTGTCCAATTGATCCCTCTGTTCGCTCACGTACTATTTTAAGTGAATCCTTATTATAACATGCACACGAATTTTGGGCACTTGTATTTGACTTAAGTCAGTGTGCCACCATATCTTGTATACTTACTACTCCCTCCGTCTAGGTGTAATAAGTCACGTTAGAAGGTGCAACGGGACCAAGGTGCGTGCGTGTGCGTGTGTGTGTGTGTGTGTGTGTGTGTGTGTGTGTGTGTGTTTAACATCAAGTGTGTGTTAGAGAGAGCAACAGATCGACCTACTCCTATAGAGAGATGTTCTGTAGTGTACGATTTTAGCCGCGAGAGTCGGTGCATCCTCTCGTTTCTGGGCGTGTCTGGTAGGGACATGCGGACAGCTGCCACGCCCGCTCCTGACCAGCCTGGCCCATCCAAAGCCCCTTCATCGCCTGCACGCGCTTCCCGCCCGAAACGGTCAATGCCGCTCCAAAGAATCGGTGCCGCATTCATGCCCGGGCAGAGCTGTCGCGACCTCTCACTGGCGCAAGAGTGATGGTTGCTTCGTCCGTCCAACTTACTGTTGGGTCTATGTGATTTGACGGCTCATTGGTCTTTATTACTCAGGTGGTAGGACTGCTGGATGTCCCACGCTTTCGGCAAAAGGAGGTACTACTACTAGATTACAATTTTCTCCATTCTTACAGCGGAGGCGTGCAAGAGCAGTGAAAACACGCAGGCTTAGTGATTACATGGCCCACCTCACACTATCACCGTGCGACACCTAACTCTTTACATAGTACTCCCTCCGTTCCTAAATATTACTTGATGAGTCCTCGCGCGTTGCCGCGGAACAGCGGTATATCTCTCTGCGCAAAATTATCGGTTTCATAGAACTAAAAAAACTCTATAACCACATGAAAAATGTGGTAGCCAAACTAAATAAACTCCCATCTTCATTTAGATCATCCCACGTAAGGAAAAAAGATCAGCCAACTCCTACTGCATAATGGGATTATATTTTTCTTTTTGACATGTTAATGGGACTTAAAAGCTCACTTACATGCATGCTCCCGGTGCATGCTTGCATGCAGACAAGTTGATGTGATTTAAAACCCACTCACATGCATGTGCCACGGTATTTTTGCATGCTTGCATGTGGCTTAGTGCGGAGCCTCTCAACGTCTAGATCAGACGGCTATTATGGACTGATTTACTTCATCTAATGGCTACATCAATTTTGATGATGTGGCTCAAGGAGAGGATAGGGAATTCCTTGTAGTGGGGGCTAGCTATTACTAGTAGATAAGTCTTTGTAGAGATTCCACTACATACGGAACAAAATGAATGAATCTACACTTAAAATGCATCTATATACATCCCCATGTGTTTCATGGTGAAATCTCTACAAAGACTTATATTTAGGAATGGGGGAGACGGCGTACTAAGCAAGCTTCTCCTTGTTCTGCGAGTTGACGGGACACATCAAAAGTACTCCACTGTATAGAGCCTTGCCTCTAAGGTAGGCCCCACATGGTTTGCCTCTTTTTTTAACATAACACGTCAAGTCGCAATTTGTTTGTTCACCCGTGGTAGACGATCCTCCCTCCACCAAGTGGACAACCAGTACACGTGCCAAATTACCACGTGGGCTGCCTTTTTCGTACAGAAATGAGCTCCACCGTGTACCCGCGCGGGTGTGGTTGGGAAAGAGACGGGAGTACGTGCGCTGTGCATGCACCTCTTCTCTTCGTGCACGTCCCCCACCTACGTGGGTGTGTGTGAGAGATACAAACCGCGTTCGTGAGTGTTTTTTGTTTTGGGGTGGGGTTGGGGTGGCGGGTTGATTTCGTGAATTATTTGTGGGAATATGTGTCGATGACATCTCAAACAAAATTTTGCATGCAATGTGTGTGAAATGGAGGCCTATCCATATCATACATAGAGGGTCGGGCAATCGACGAGAAGAGAGGGAGGGGTCATAGCTATCGATAGAGTCGAAGAGAGGATCAAGTGGGTGGGTGCGAGATCGATGAAGAGAGCCATCGAAATTGTGTGTGTGTGTGTGCAAGTCAAAGATATAGGGCGACTAGCCTACTGGAACGTTAGAGGGAACATGTCAAGTTTGTGTGTGGCAGGGAGACATGACTAGAGCGCTCGATGTATCGGTGTGTGTGGGGGGAGGGGGCGGGGGGAGGGGTAGGCAGAGGCCTAACTATAGAGGTAGAACGACTCGTATATGTGTTGAGAAGGAGAGACCCAGTTATGTCTTGAGGGAGATCGGTCGACATCCATACATAAATGAAGGAAGGGAAATATGATGGGGCAGAGAGAGAGAGAGAGAGGAGAGAGAGAGGGAGGGAGAGGGAGGGAGAGGGTAGAGTGCTGGATGGGTGATGGAGTTGTTTCTCGAAGATGGTGGGAGAGGCCTACTAGACAAACTGAGGGTGAAACTGCAATGTTATCAATAAGAGTGGGGATGTGTTTCTGTGTGTGCCTGTGCGTGATAGATCTGTCGGGACGCATCCATGGATGATGAAGGGGAACCATGTGTTTGGTAAGCAAACCTAACTAGATCGGTAGATCAATTGTTGTTTGTCGGGGGAAGGGGGAGACACAACTAATGAGGTAGATCGATTGACATGTGGGTAAAAACGAGTTATAAGGACCTAGCTAGCTATATGTATAGCGAGAGCTCGGTCGGTGTACGTCCATTTGTTAGAGGCAAATAAGGCCCAGCGAGACGGATAAACAAAGAGAATGGAGTTAGGAGGTGGTGCGAGAGGCCCAACTACTAGCTAGATAGGGGGAGGAGTGTGCGGTTGTGAGATCGATGAAAAGAGGGGTGAGAGTTTACACGTGTGTCTGACCGTATGAGAGACACGAGGCAAGGACACATAAAGGAGGAGATTGAAGGTGTGTGTATGTTGTAGGCAGGCATCGCTGGAGAGGTTTATCGATCGGTGTGTGTCGGAGAGGAGTTGTGGAGACTCTGGGAGAATGACCTAAAGAAAAAAAATGAATGTGCTCGGTGGATAGAATGCCGACGGAGGGGGAGGGCGAGGAGGGCGTGTGCATGCATGAGAGAAAGTTAGTGGTAGCTACAAAGGTTAGAGGATTGTGTGGGTGTAAGAGACTAACAAAGATCATAATTTGATATGAAAGCAGATTCATATATTTGAATAGGAGATCATAGTGTTTTAAACATTGCATGCATGAATATAGTGGTGATACACGTGCTGTGCACATGTTATACTATAATGTGATAATGCATGGCGTTTGCAACTCAGCTAAATGCCGAACAATCTAAACCATAGTATACAACAAACAATCTCACATTTTATTTGAATTTGTGATAATGTGTGACGTTTGCAGCTTACAACTAAATATCGAACAATCTAAACAATACTATATATCGAACATTCTCACATTTTATTTGAATTTGTGGTAATGTGTGGTGTTTACAACTCACATCTAAATACTTGTAGGCGTAGGGGGCGGGGCACCATACATAATGTGATAAACACATCTATACCTACTAATAAAGCAAAATGTGTTTCGCCAATTTTTTCATCCGTTCATCCATATTATTAATTATACATTTGAGATTTTAACTATCCGAGGTGATACTAATAGTTTCTGTCCGTGCAATTTTATTCCTGTCAGTTCTCATGGGCCTTTTTTTGTTCGTACGTCGTTCTGGGCCGCACACACCTGGTTCAGGGGAGAAAAATATTGTGCGGGCCGAACAAAAAATAATAGGCATATGGGGTTTCAAACTCATGACCTGACCAACTCGTTACGGCTGCTGCCACCTGAGATACATAATAGTTGTGTTATATTGTTCGTTCGTCGTAGTATTAATTAGTACCACATCACTCTTATACACAAAAACCAACCAATTTATATACATAGATAAATTGCTTGAACATCAGTGAGCCACCTAGGTAAAAGTGGAAAGCCATCCCGTAATAAGGAAGGAAATAAAAAAGGAAATGACGGGGAAGGAAAGTGAATACAGTAGGAAGGGAGAGATTTGAGATTTGAATTTAATGTCCAAATTTAAGAAAGAAAGGAGGCATTCGGAATTGGATGTCGAAAAATAAAGAAGGAAAGGAGGGAATTCCGGTATTATGAAGAAAAAGATAGAAAAGTGGGGAGCCATCCCGTAATAAGGAAGGAAAATGCTTAAAGAAGGAAAGATGGTATTTAATGTTTGACAGTGAAAAATAGGAAAGTGGGAAACCTCCCCACTATAAGAAGGAAAGACAGAAAAATAAAGAGCCCGCATGTATATTATTACCCGCCCATACGTAGTATACCCCGTCCATGAATGTAGCTCGAGGATTAGTACAAAACAATGAGCTACACATGGCGTCAGGCAAGTGGAATGTTGACGTCAAATTAACTCAAGTGCCCATGCAAAAAAGGAAAAACTCAAGAGCAAATTATGTTAAGATTGTTTACCTGCAAATCACAATAAAAAGTGTTCACACGTACAATATTTTTCAGAGAATTAAATAAAAAAGAGCCACAGTTAAAAGTAGGTGCTTGATTGTTGCTTTAAAACAATAGATTTCTCAAATGCGCACGTTGAAATGTGATTGTATAGTCGCATGCAATGATTGATTTATGACATAAGGGCCAACTTCCGTCTAATAATATATACACATCAATCTTTCTCCCGATGCAAAATGGTTAAACTTTCCTTTATACACCCCGCAAAAAAAAAACTTTCCTTTATACTAGAATTAAGCTTTTTCTATATCTTCATGTCATAGGAGTCGTAGTTTTCTTTGTCTTTTTAGATAGCTCACCATCCATGCTGAATGGCTAGGAGTCGTAGTTTCACATCATCTACACACCTGACACAAGTAAAATTAACTTGCAAAAAGTAATAAAACCTAACAACTTTTGCAAGTTTGACAAAGTTTTGCCGCAAAAACAAACAAGAATCTAGATATTTATATTTTACTTTTAGTGAAACAACTTTAATTTCACAATGTTACTAGAGATGAGGGTAATCTTATTTGTGTTTGTCGGAGTTGAATACAAAAGATGGCACATAGTGGCACGCGGTGCAGGTTTTGTGTTTTCATTTGCCCGTCATCAAAGTACAAAGAGTCGGACTTGGATTCTATGTTGTCTGCGACACAAACTCCATACTTTTCTCTATTATATTAGCCATGGATTAAGGATTTTTGTACAACGCTCCTAATATTATTAGACACAAATAGTGCTATGCTACACATTCCCTAAACCTAACGAACACTGGTTCATGGAAAATTGTGTTGCCTTAGTAGGGAAGCAAATACATTGTACTAAAATGGAATTAACTATTTTTTTATAATGCGAGATTTATTGGGCATCACTGAGAAACGCCAAAAAAGACGTGAAGAGATCCTCAAAACCAGGAAGATATTTCAGTGAGTTAAATTGCACACACCTTTCCTACACTTACAAAATACTTTCACGTTTATGTTTTTGCGCAACATATAATTTAGTGGCAGCGTGGAGGATTTCAAAGAGATTGTTGATGTCATAATGTCTGGTTATGGTCCTGGGAGGAGGAGGGTCTTGAGCCATTGGGTTAGGGCGGTGCGGTGTTTTTCTCTCCCATTGCAACGCACGGGCATTTGTGCTAGTTATACATATGAGACATGGTTTAGATTATGAAGATGTAGCTAGAGCTAGAAATGTAATGTGATTTGAAATCAAAATAAAGTGGATTCAAAAAATCTAGTTCAAGTTCATATAGTACACATAGTTCATATGTAACTCGAGACTAATCATGTGATGAGCTATGAAGATAATACACAAACCATGGTTTAACTTGACAATAATGATGATTGTAGATCTTATTAAAACAAAGAAACGAGTTCAAATGCTTTGACTTCACAAAAATCATTACTGTAGATCTTATTCAAATAGAGAAACGAATTCAAATTTAGTTCATATTGAAGCGGTAGTATATACGTTTGGAATGCACTAAAACGTTCATTTGAGTAGTAGGTTGCATGCATTATACACGTAGCGAAATATTTTAATTGAACATAACATGAATTCAAAAAAGTTTTGAATGAAATTTGTAGTGCGCATTGATTTGGTACAGTACACGTTAGGCTTGTCCGAAAATTTCAACCCACACCTTGTTAGACTGAAATATTTAAGATATATCTTTGTCTCGTTGTGCTCCGACAACTCCCTCCATCTCAACCCGCACCTTGCTATTTCGAAATTACAACGCGCGTGAAAACTCCCACCTCCTGTGAAATCCTGACACGCGAAATGCCCGTGGTACCCCTGAACCGAAAGAACCGGCTCAAATCGGTGGGGGTACTTTCGTAACTTACCCCACATTTCGTACAAGCGCATCTCTAAGCCATGGTTCCCCACTGCCATCCCATCTGCCCACCCATTCGTACACCGAGGCCGTGAAAACCCGCGACGAAACCCCACACCCTGCACCGTCCACCACCCAGCCGGAGCCTCTTCCTTGACGATGTCGTCCACATCAACACCTCGACGTCCCTCATCCACCGTACCGGATGAGGATTCGTCATCGATCTCATCGTCCCGCCGGTTCAGCCACCCCGTCCTCCACCTCCAAGGAGCTGCCCCGACATTCCCCTCGTCTTTCGTGCCACCTCCATTCCCACACCACCGTCTTCACCTGCACCACTGGAAGAGCATCATCATCACCGTTTCCTCGGATGAAGTTGCGGCCTAATCGGCGCCACCAAAGAGGTTGTACACTAATCGCCGCATTTTCTTCTTGATTCGATCTCACGGTGCTGCCGGCGCTCGGTCCCGAGCTGACACGGCGCGGCTCCATCCACGGCGGCGTCGCCGGCCACTTCCTCCACGGCGTCTCTCCCTCGGCGGCGATGTCCACATCAGTAGGAGCCGCTGCTGCTTTAGCTCTCGCTCGCGCTGCTGCTCTGCTCTTGCTCTCGGTCCCATGCCTGGTTTGCTCTTGCTATTGCTCTTGCTCGCGCTGCTGCTCTCGCTCTTGCTTTTGCTTGCGATGCTGCTCCAATTTAGCTACACTTCAGTCGACTGAATCGACTTTTGGGTCAGTCGATTTTCAGGGGGTGGGGGGGGGCTCGCCGGGGTGAAGGAAGAACCAGCCGCAGCGGGGAGGGGGGCTCGCCGGAGAGGTACCCCACTATCTGTCTTAGGGTTCAGGATGGGGGTGGTGGTCGCTGACGGTGGCAGGGCATTGGCGGGGCGGTGGCGTGGGGATCGCCGGAGAAAAAGCTCGGCACGGGGGGAGGGGGGCTAGAAGGATGGCCGGGGCGGCATCGGACCGGCGGTGTGGAGTGTTTTCGGGGCGGCGCACCGCCGGCCACGGACGGCTCAGGGGGGTGGAGGTTGAAGATGAACCGCAGGCCTTGATTTCGTATCCAACGGCTGCAAAATCGACTGACCAAAGATGAAAAAGTCAGTCGACCGACGTGTAGCCTCACCTTGCTAGTGCGTTCAGTTTCGACAGCAAAATTCAGTTTCGACGGCAAAATTCAGTTTCCACAGTTAAGTTCAGTTTCGACAGTTAAGTTCAGTTTTGACAGTTAAGTTCAGATATGACTTGTTGATGTATTTTACATCTAGCACTTTGTGGTTATGTATTTTACGTCATGTATTGGAGATGCTATTAGAATTCCACTCAGGTTAACGTTGTTCGTTGTCTCTCTTGTCCTGCTTCAGCCTTGGCGTCGTACAACTCACCGGAGCTGCTCCAACGACAAAACTCTCCATCACAGCGGAGCAGTACCTCGGGCTCCATCTCCAAACGCCTAAGATATTCTTCCCCTCCTCCGACAGCAAAGTCAGCCGGAGCATCCTCACCGGCCAACCCAATCATGCTGAGATCGACATGGCTTCGACAAAGAGGTTGTACACTTGTTGCATCTCTTTTTTACTCTGCATGTTATATATATTGTCCACTGAGCACGCAGATTTGTTCCTTTAGTGTCTCCTTGAAAGAAAAAAAGTAGGAATTTTAATTTTCACTTGTCCTCCTTTTCAAATTTCTATTCATGAAGCACAAGACTAAGAGATAGTAGCATAATAGCGTTATAACCGTACATTTTCTTGTGGTTTGACTTAATCTCACCATGCTTCTTTGCATCCTGTGATCTTCCAATTGTTGTGAATCAAACACCCAGATTGGCAGAAATCCTGTGTTTTTAAATTCTTTGTTTTGCACGTGCATTCCTATCCTATTCCTGTCTATTTCCTATCCCTGCATTGTTGGAATCCTCCAATTCAAACGAGCCCTTACAGAATTACTTCTCTTACAGATAGTTGTTAAAGAAAACCTTGCGTGGTTTGTCCCGCTCCTGCTGCGCTGTCGTCCACCCTAGCTCAGCTGCTCCAACGACAGAAGGGTCCAGCACAGCAGGGATCCGGCCTCTAGACTGTCTTTCGCCGCCTCAGATCTTCTTCCCTGCCGCTGGCAGGCATGAAAACTGCATTACCATCATCAACCGAGCAGATGACCTCGAGGACTACACGGGTCCGCAAGAGAGGTCGCACTCTTTCGTGTCTGCTTACGTTATGCATCGCTTAATATTACATGCTACTGTTTCTTCATGTTCACCGATTAGACTCTAAGTCAGCTCCAAACTAATGGTTAAACTTGAGTTTTTAAATGGTTGTGGGGTACATATCGGGGCCGCTATCAATAGTATCTAACTACTATCTGGTTAATCTCCGGTGTCTACTATGAGTTTCATGTTGGGTGGGAAACAAATAGTAAAGAAGCCATTATCTGTATTTTTTAACTGAAGCCATTATCTGCCAGATAATATTGGTTTTGGGTCTATCCACAGGTTGCTACCATCACTCTGGATTTCTGCATGCACTCCTTACATAATCTCACTATGTTTTATTCCTATGCATGACAGTTATTGTAAACAATGGAACTGAACATGTAGAGCAAAAGAGATGAGCCTTGCGTGGCAATAAAATTTCATGCAGAAAGTCGCTCCATGGTAGGCGCAAAGGCAGCCCCCCTCCACGCATTTCAGATTGTAATCGAGAGGAAGATATCTATTCTGAGGGGGATTCAGAAGGAGAAGACAACTCCTATTTACCCCCTGAGGTCTTCGCTCTAACTTGGCATGCTGATGTTGGTTATATCATGCATATGGTGTCTTGCATTGCTTACTTTATACATCAAATATGCCATGTGCTTAGTTTAGACATCCTTTGTGCGAATGCCATATGTTTAGTTTATTCATCGTTTATGTGAATTATGCAATGCCATCTTGTTTAGCCAGGCATCATATATGTGAATTTTGCAATGCCATCCTGCTTAGCTAGTCATCTTATATGTAAATTATATCAGGCCATTCTTTTTTTGTTACATATTACATTTGTCAACAATGTTAGTACATTCAACTGCTTTTCGTGTGCATCAGCCATTTGACACGGTGATGGCAAATTCTGGAGTGAAAACAAGGTCTTCAGAGCAGATTATGCTATCTGACAAAGCGCATATCTCGCTAGTTACGGATAGCTCCTCGGAGGAGGATTCAGAGACAGATGACCAGTCCTATTCCCCCCGAGGTGTATGCTCTAACTTGGCAAGGTTATGTTGCTCATATCGTGCGTATGGTGTCTCGCATTGCTATGTCATTTGATTAGTTTAGACATGCTTTGTGTGAATGCCACCTGTTTAGTGTCTAATTACCATATATGTGAATTATGCATTGCCATCTTGTTTTAAGACATTATATATGTGAATTATACAATGCTATCTTGTTGCAAAGGCATTATATATGTGAATTATGCAATGCCATGCTATTTAGCCAATCATCATGTATGTGAATTATATCATGCTATCATTTTTTTGTATTACGTGTTCCATTTGTCGACAATGTTTGTATATTCAACTACTCTTCATGTGCATCAGCCATTTGAAGCGGTGATGGAAGTATCTGGAGTGAAAATAAGGTATTCAGAGCTCCTCAGAGGAGGATCCAGAGACTAATTACTAGTCCTATTTCCCCCCCGAGGTCTATGCTCAAACTTGGCAGGGTTATATTACCCATGTCATGCATGTTATCTTGCATTGCTTAGTTTTTACATCATATATGGATTGCCATCTGCTTACTTGCTTACTATATAAATCATATATTTGAATTATATCATGCCATCATGTTTACATAGTACATACACATCATCTATCTGAATTATGGCATGGCAACCCATTTAATAAAGACATTATATAGTTATATCATCTCATCCTGTTTAGTGTTTACAGTCATCATATTTTGAATTATGGCATTCTATCCGTGAATGTACGTGAATTATGGCATGCCAACCTATTTAATAAACACATTATATAGTTATGTCATGTCATCCTGTTTACATAGTCTCATATTTTGAACTATGTCTTTCCATCTTTTTTAGTTAGCCATCATACTGTGAAATTGTGTCATGCTATGCTGTTTAGTTAGCCATCATATATGTGAAATTGTGTCATGCTATCCTGTTTGGTTAGACAACATAAATATGAATTATTTCATGCCCTCTTTTATTCCCCACTATCCATTGCACATGTTTATCATACAATGTATATACTTTCAATTACTTTTCTTGTTTATCAGCCATTTGAATTGGAGAGCGTGATGGCAGTATCTAAGGGAGTAACAACACGGTCTTCAGAAAAGATAGTGCTACCAGTTGACGCAGATAGAACCACGGTTGTACTTGCCCAAGGACCAGATCCACCACACATAAACCAGACTCTCGCAGATTGTACCCCTACCCAGTTGGACATAGAACAAGCTACACCCCTTCTAACCCCAACCCCGGCAGATAGTAACCCAGTTCCAATTGACACAGCACCGTCTCCACCACAGAGCACCCAAACACGAGCAGTTAGTAATGGAACTGCAGTGCCCAAAGCACGAGGACCACCACTCCGAATCCCAAGTCAACGCTTAAAGGAGAAGAAGATTTGTTCTCAGGTCAGGTTTTGTAGCTATGGTTCATACTCCTTTGCTCTTGCATTACTGCATTTACTCATACCGAAGGATGGAATTAAAACTCCAATGGCGCAACAGGTATGTTTTAAACCTGTTTCTTTAACTGGTTTTCTGTTGTAACCTGATCTATGTTGATTTCAGTTTCAATTGAATAAACAATTATGTCATGCACATTACAAGTGTTGTTATTGCTCTATAGTTAGCCACACTTATATTCTGTCTATTCTGCTTTGTCTTGAACAAATATTATTTGAACTATGTCTCTATCTTGATTTGGCAACAAAAACTAGAATGATATAGACCATAAAGTGACCATGGTACATAGATATATGTTTGTTTCATGCTGTTATCCTGTCCACTTTACTACTAAACTCATTTACCAAAATGAGTTTCATATACAACATGGTAAACATGTGATGTGTCTTCTTGTTTCTCTTTTAGAATGCGGACAAAATATTGGAGAACAGTACCACATTATTCAATGGTAAAGGAAGTAATGCAGATAAGGTTCAAGATAGTGTGACATCCCTGTTGGTCTCCAAGAAAGCTGATAAAAACTATCTTGACGACAGTGAGGGAACCCAAAAGTCCTGTCTTGATGTAGTGTTCGAGTTACTGGCCACTACTCCTAGCACAAGCTCTTTGAACTCGCTGCCTGGATCAGTTCGTCTTCTTGAGTCTCAATTTCAAGTTGAAAGGCATCGATCAGATGTGCTGCGATAGGAAGCTGAAGGACTGAGGAAGCCCCTGCAGAATTCAGATGCATATTTTCTAGTGCAACAGCAAGCGCTGGAGGATTTAAGCACCAAACAAGAGAAAGTTAATAAGCTTGCTAAGCATCTTGCCAGCATTATGGGTACCCAGGATATTGTTTCTTGAGATCTTCTGAAGTGGTTTTAGTTCTGGATTTGTTTTGCTGCGGCGTTTATTTGCGCTGGTCGCCAACTTTGACAACCAGTGTATATGATATGCTGCTTTGTTCCCTATATTTGCACTGGTGGCAAACTTTGATGCCCAGTGGATGTAATATGTGTAATAGCCATGATAGCCTAGCGTTAGTTGCTTGCTTATTTATTTCCTTGTTGTCTTGTTTATTTGTTTGCTTGTAGTCATTGCGGTTCTTTTTTCGCGGTTAGCAAGTGGCTGCAATAACCTATTTTTTAAAACTAGGGCACAATAACCATGGGCTAATATTTACTGTAGTGACACTGGGCGTCCTACTGGCCGTACAAACAGTGGGCCTTCTACGGGCCGTAGAAACATTGGGCCTTCTACGGGCCGTAGAAACAATGGGCCTTCTGCGGGACGTATCATCAATGGGCCTTATACGGACCGTATGATCGATTGGCCAAACATGGGCCAAACATACCGCATTATGGCCGTAAACGGGCTAGAGTTAGAATCGTCCGTTCATGGGCCGACCATAACGGGCCATCGTTAATAGGCCGTATTTGACGACCTTATGAAAACGACCCAACGTATTAACGGACCACAAACGGGCCGACTGTAACCACGAGCTGAATTTGGCCCACAAGCAAAAAATGACAGTAATGGGCCGTAAGTAAACGAATGCTGGAAATGAGCCCAAGAATAAATGGGCTCTAAGAAGGCCGAAAGATAACATGGGCTGGAAACGGCCCAACGGAATAACGGGCCGTTAATGGGTATAAAGTGATACACTGTTCATTATGGGCCAGTTTCACCACGGGCCGTTAATGGGTGTAAAGTGATACACTGTTCATTATGGGCCACCACGGGCCGTTAATAGTCCAAGAGTTACATAGGGCCTCATATGGGCCGAAAGACGTCATGGGCCATACATGCGCCAGAAGTGAAAACGGTCTGGAATCATATTGGATGGCCCAGATGACGCTACTGGGCCTAATTCGGATAGGGCGTAACGGGCCTTGGGTTAGCGGGCCGTAAATGGGCTATATGCAAACAGGCCATTAACAGGCTTTCCATGGGCCGGCCCGCCACCTTTTGACCAAGTCAAACAGGCTGGCCTTTTCATAGGAATGGGCCTCTATTGGGCCGTGCCACGTGTCGACGTATCATAGGCGCCTTCCGTCCAATGAGTGGATGACATCTGTCCCAACGATGAGTCGACACGTGTTTCCTCCAGCCAATGATGATTTTACACGTGGAAAATCCCCATTGGTCGAGGCTGTTAACGGGTTATCGGATCCAAAACCCAGCCCGATAGCTTAACGGCGTTCCGTTACGGTGGATGCCACGTGTTGGTCACCCTTGACGAAAGCACTTCTGTGACGCGCGATTTATCGTCATGGAAGTGGACACTACCGTCATGATACTTTTGGTAATGTCATGGAACACTTGTATGACAGCACAGGTATGACAATCTTGATTCTGTCATAAAATCGTCATGGATGTACATGCATGACAAAAAACGCGACCTACTGTGACAAACACGTATCATCACGGAAGTGTATTTTTTTGTAGTGGGGGGGGCATCTCCTCCTTCCTTCTCCTAGTGCCAAAACAAGGAAGGGGGGGGGAATTGGGGTGGGAGCCCAAGTAGGATTCGGCCTACTTGGGTGCCCCCCTGGCTGCCTCCATCCCCTCCAACCTATATATATGTGGGGAGGGGGTGCCTAGAGGACACACAAACATCTGTTAGCCGTGTGCGGCACCCCCCTCCTCCATAGTTTACGCCTCCGGTCATATTGTCGTAGTTCTTAGGCGAAGCCCTGCACGGATCACTTCACCATCACCGTCACCACGCCGTCGTGCTGAGAAAACTCTCCCTCGACAATTTGCTGGATCAAGAGTTCATGGGACGTTGATACGTCTCCAACGTATCTACTTTTCCTAATGATTTTCCTCTTGTTTTGGACTCTAATTTGCATGATTTGAATGAAACTAACTTCGGACTGACGCTGTTTTCAGCAGAACTACCATCGTGTTGTTTTTGTGCAGAAATAAAAGTTCTCGGAATGGAATGAAACTTTGCGAGAAATTTTTATACAATAAACAAGAATTTCTGGAGCCAAGACCCACCGGAGGGGGGCACCTGGGTGTGCACAACCCACCAGGGTGCGCCCCCTCCTGGCGCGCCCAGGTGGGTTGTCCCCACCTGGTGGCCCCGCAGACCCTGATTCCAACTCCATGAATACCTATTTTCCAGAAAAAATCAGGGAGAAAGAATTATCGCGATCCACGAGACGGAGCCGCCGTCACCTCTTGTTCTTCATCGGGAAGCCAGATCTAGAGTCCCATTGGGGCTCCAGAGAGCGGGATCTTCGTTCTTCGTCATCACCAACCCTTCTCCATCACCAATTCCATGATGCTCCCCACTGGGAGTGAGTAGTTCCTTTGTAGGCTCGCTGGTCGGTGAGGAGTTGGATGAGATTCATCATGTAATCGAGTTAGTTTTGTTAGGGCTTGATCCCTAGTATGCACTATGTTCTAAGATTGATGTTGCTATGACTTTGCCATGCTTAATGCTTGTCACTTTGGGCCCGGGTGCCATGATTTCATATCCGAACCGTTTATGTTATCACCATTATATCCATGTTCTAGACCCTATCTTGCAAGTTATAGTCACCTACTATGTGTTATGATCCGGCAACCCCGGAGTGACAATAGTCGGGACCACTCCCGGTGATGACCGTAGTTTGAGGAGTTCATGTATTCACCGTGTGTTAATGCTTTGTTCCGGTTCTCTATTAAAAGGAGGCCTTAATATCCCTTAGTTTCCAATAGGACCCCGCTACCACGGGAGGGTAGGACAAAAGATGTCATGCAAGTTCTTTCCATAAGCACGTATGACTATTTACGGAATACATGCCTACATTATATTGATGAACTAGAGCTAGTGCTGTATCGCCCTAGGTTATAATTGTCTCATGATGAATATCATCCAACAAGTCACTGATCCACTACCTATGAATTTATCTTATATTGATCTTGCTAAGTTACTACTGCTATCGTTATTGTTGCACTTGTTACAAAATTATTGCTATCACTGTTACGGTTACCATTGCTACTGCTACTATTATCAAAACTATCATATTACTTTGCTACTGATCATGTTGCTGCAGATAATTAATCTCCATGTGTGGTTGAATTGACAACTCAGCTGCTAATACCTTCAAATATCCTTTGGCTCCCCTTGTGTCGAATCTATAAATTTGGGTTGAATACTCTACCCTTGAAAACTGTTGCGCTCCCCTATATTTGTGGGTTATCAAGACCTTTTTCTGGCGCCGTTGCCGGAGAGCATAGCTATATTTGTTGAGGCACTTGGGATTTTAGCAATTTATCACCATGAAGAATCTGAAGGATGCTAAGACTAGGATTTTTCCCTCAAAGACGAGGGGAGGTAAGGAATTGCCATCCAGTTCTGTTTTAGATTCACCTTCTGTTATAAGTAAACTTGCAACACCACAACATGCTATTAATTCTGATATGTTGCAAGTTATTGATGATGCTACTTATGCTATGGATAATGCTTATGATGATGCTAGTACCTTGCTTGATAATGATGATGTGCCACTTGGTGAATTTCTTGATAAACAAATTGCTAGAGTAATACAACATGATGTTATTGAATCTGATGATGAGCTTGAAACTAAATCTCCTGAAACACCTGCTAGAGCTGGCCTTCCTAGATATGAATTGCCTAAGGTACCGGAAGGTTATGTTATGAATGAGGAGAGAACTAGAGACATTCTTGCTTGTAAGGATAGAGATGATCTAGAGAAATTACTATGCAAGTATAACGAAAAATCTCTGAATGATAGAATCAAATATGATCCTAAGTTTGCTACTTAACCTATCTTTATTGATGATAAGGATTATGAATTCTCTATCGACCCAGAGTTAATTACTTTGGTTGAATCTGATCCTTTCCATGGTTATGAAACTGAAACTATTGTGGCACATCTTACTGAGTTGAATGACATAGCCACCCTCTTTACTCATGATGAGAAAACTTGCTATTACTTTATTCTCAAATTATTTCCTTTCTCATTAAAGGGTGATGCTAAAGCTTGGTACAATACTCTTGCTCCTGGTTGTGTGCGTAGTCCCCAGGATATGATTTAGTACTCCTCTGAAAATATTTCCCTGCTCATAAGAAACAAGCTGCCTTGCAGGAAATATTTAGCTTTTTGCAAATTAAAGAAGAGAGTATCCCACAAGCTTGGGGGAGGCTTTGCCAGTTACTTAATGCTTTGCCTGATCATCCTCTTAAGAAAAATGAAATACTTTATATCTTCTAGAATGGACTAACTGATACTTCTAGGGATTTCCTAGATAGTTGTGTTGGTTGTGTTTTCAAGGAATGAATAGTTGGGCAAGCTGAAGAATTATTGAATAACATATTGAAAAATTATGATGATTGGACTCTTCCTGAACCACTACCTAAACCCACTCTGAAGAAGAGGGGTATATTATATCTCAGTCCTGAAGATATGCAAGAGGCAAAGAAATCTATGAAGGAAAAATGTATTAAAGCTGAGGATGTTAAAAATTTACCTCATATTGAAGAAATACATGGGCTTAACACACCACCACTACCTAAGGTTGTAGAGGTAAATTCTCTTATGAAGTTCAATGATAATGACAATCCTCACAATATGCACCCTAGCCAATGCCTTTATGAGTTTGAAAACTATATTAGAAAACAAGATCACTTCAATGCAAATGTTATGAAACAATTGAAATATAATTCTGATATGATTGCTTGCTTGAGTGACTTGTTGTTTGGAATTTCAAATGATGTTAGAGGTGTTGGAAAGCATGCTTCTATGGTTCAAACCCAGTTAGAACAAGTTGCTAAATCTCAAAGAGAATTGCTTGATGAAATGAATAATAATATACATGACTTTGTTGTTAGATTTGCAACTAGAGGAGGTAAAATGACTAAGGAACCACTTTATCCCGAGGGACACCCAAAATGAATTGAACATGATTCATAAAAGAACAACATCATTGCACCTAGTCCTTCTAAAAAGAAAAATAAAAATGATAGGACTTTGCATGCTCCTAGTGAACCTGAAATAGAAAAACCTCTTGATAATGATAATGAAACTTCTATCTCTGATGCTGAAACTCAGTCTGGTAATGAACATTCACCTAGTGATAATGAAAAAGATAATGATTATGTTCATGAAGACTCTCAAACAAATAATAAAGAACCAGGCAATGATGTTGAGATAGAACCTCCCGTTGATCTTGATAACCTACAACCTAAGAATAAAAGATATGATAAAAGAGACTTTGTGGCTAGAAAACACGGCAAAGAAAGAGAACCATGGGTTCAAAAACCTATGCCTTTTCCACCTAACTCAACTAAGAAGAATGATGATGAAGAATTTGAACGCTTTGCTGAAATGCCGAGGCCAGTCTTTTTGCATACTCGCTTGACTGATATCTTGAAAATGCTTCCTTATGCAAAGTGCATGAAAGACATCATCACCAATAAAAGAAAAATACCGGAAGCTGAAATCTCCACTATGCTTGCTAACCATACTTTTAAAGACGGAGTACCTAAAAAACTTGGAGATTCGGGAATACCAACTATACCTTGCTCTATCAAAAAGAATTATGTGATTTAGGAGCTAGTGTTAGTGTTATGCCTTTCTCTTTATATAAAAGACTTGATTTGAATAAACTCACACCTACTAAAATATCTTTGTAAATGGCTGATAAATCAACTGTCATACCTATCGATATTTGTGAGGATGTGCCTGTTGTTGTTGCTAATGTTACTATTTTGCTGGCTTTATTATACTTGAGATGCCCGACGAGGACAACATGTCGATTATCCTTGGTAGACCCTTCTTGAATACTACAGGGGCTGTTATTGATTGCAATAAAAGTAAGGTCACTTTTCACATCAATGGTAATGAGCATACAATGCACTTTCCGAAGAAACAATTCCAAGTGAATGGTATTAATGTTATTGAAAAATCTCCGACAATCACTATTGGAAGTTTTCAAATACCTCTACCTACTGCCAAAAATAAATATGAAATGCTTATTGTTGGGGACATTCATATCCCCATTGAGGTAACTTAGTGATTTACAAAGTTCTTCGGTTTCATGCTAATCGAAAGTGGTTGTTAATAAGACTTGATCATCCTTATTAATGGATCATTTTTGAGAGGTATGAAGTTGATGAATTTAGTCTTTTTGTTTTCTGTTTTTATTAGTTAAATAAAATAAAATGCCATGTTTTGTCTGTTTTTTGAATTTCCCGTGCAATAAAAAATGACCCAAAAATAAAAGTTCTCAGAATGCTCTGAAAATTTAATACAATTTTTATGAATATTTCTAAATTTCTGGTGGAAATAATTTCAGAGGGAGGTGCACCAGGTGGGCACAACCCACCTGGGCACGCCAGGACCCCCCAGGCGCGCACTGGTGGGTTGTGGTCCCTACATGGGCCACCTCACTTATCTCTTTACACCACATCATCACCTACCTCCAAAAAAAATCCCCATAGCTCTCTCTCCCATGTTCTTGCTCTCAAGCCCACGGATTTCGATCTCTTTTCTTGAAGCTCCGTTTCCGAAACTATTTCGGGGGATTGTTGCTTGGTATATGACTCCACCATTTGTCTAATTTGTTTTTGTTTTAGTGGTTTATATTTTGAATAATTAGATACTCTTGGTGCTGCTGTAGATGAGCTTGCATGTTGAATTCTTAGAGTTCTAAGTAGTTTGAATGCTTGCTATGGCCTCTATGTATCCCTATGAGTAGTTACTATCAATCTTATAAAGTTATTTTGACAAATTTTTGTCACTCAAAATTTTTCAGAAAATTGTACGCAAACATGATGAACATAGTTGAAAGGAGTTCTTCGAGGAGGAGATCCTCGGGGGCATCTTCTAGTGACAACTCTACTTGTCCGTCTTGTGTCGAACCAAGTGAAAGTTCCATTTGAGATGCAGCCACCAAAACATGCTTATGGCCTTGCGATGATTATATGATGCGTGTGGGCATTAAGGAGGAATTTGAGCAATATGTTCACAATGTCGATCTCGGTCCCTACATTTTAGATAAGTGCGAGCAACACCACACTCTTACCGAATCATTTGTCAAAGAATTTAAATTCCATCCCTGTGAGTTTAGGGTGTCATTTAAGATTTATGAAGATGCATTAACCATCTCACTAGAGAGTTTTGCTCACCACTGCAAACTCCCATTCTAGGGTTCACTTGATGAACCACCGAGGGCTGAGTACCAATCATTCTTGACTAGTCTTTGCTACGGTGAGACGAGGAGAGTGACACAAGGTAGAATAAAGATAATTCATTTTCCTACAATTCAGGACTTTGCATTATTTAACGGGAAAGCATAGTAGGCAAGCAAGACTGTAGCATGCTCTGTGCTCTAGACTTGAGCCTCATACGCACCGCTCTCACCGGTGAAAGGAGTTATAACCTTGCAGCGATTGTTGCACATAGACTGCAGCATAACGCTAATAGTGGCTATTTCTATGGTGGAATTTATGCCACACGCTTAGCACGAGGGTTGGATGTTTCACCTTTTCCCTTTGACCCTATCCTACCAACGCATTATTTAGACTTTGATGCTTTAAAAGATCATAAGATCCTTAAAGGAAAAATTCATAACTTCACTTACAATCTGTTGTTTAACCAAACATCTGTTGTGCACACATATTTTCCTGCGCCTGCTCTTTTTGACTATCACATCAAAGGAAGATATTTTTTTCTTGAGAGCGAGGCCCGAGCTCACAACGCAGTAGTGGAGGCAGCACGGCAGGCCGAGGCGTCTGCACCAGAGCCCCCATGAGTTACCACGCCAACTACTATCGAGGCTTCTGATCAACTACCAAGTTAGGCCAAAAGCCTAAGCTTGGGGGAGTATGTGTTTCTCACCGACATTACATTCATGTTCACTTATTCCATTTGTCGATGTTCACACTTTTTCATTGTATCATCCATGCTTAAATTTATTTTCTTGCTTTCTTCTTGTGTGTTTGAAAAACCTTAGAAAAAACCAAAAAAATTAGTTGTAGTTAGTTTAGTTTCTATGCATGCTTAGTTGTAGCACTAAAAAGAAAACCCAAAAAGATTTCTTTGTTCTTCTTTTGCTTGTTGGGAGCTTTCCCGTGTAAGTAGTTTTTCTCGTTTTTACTTTTCCCTTTTATTTTCTAGTTCAAGAAAACCAAAAACTCCAAACATATTTCAGTGTGTTTCTGTAAAGTTTCTTTTCTTTTTATTCGAGTCTTACCAAGGAGAAAACCACGATGAAAATGTTGAGTGGCTCTCATATGAATAACTGTTGATCTAATAAAGAACCCATTTTTCCTTGTCTTCTCCTGTTGAATAAAATGTTTTGCAGATTCCAGCTTAGTCCACGACACTCTTGCACTATTATTATTTTCATATCATTCAGTCGTGCAAGTGAAAGGCAATAATGACGATATACGATGAACTGGCCGTGGCAGAGAGAAACTGGTATGAACTCGGCTTGTTCTGTTTGTGTAAATATGTTTAACCTAGTATCCATGACTCAGCCAATTATGATTAAACGTGTTTGCAATGACAATTAGAGATTATAATTTCTCATGCCATGCATAAGTAGCTGGGAGTGGATAACGATTTATCTTGGATATCAACATTGCGTTAAAATGGTTGTGATGAAGTATGATGATATGGTATCCTCCTCTGAATGTTTGAGTGGCTTGAGACTACCTATTTACTTTTATGTTGTGTCATCACCTTCTAAAACAAGCGCCAGAACCTGAGAGCACTGCTGTCATGACTTATACATTGTGTGTAGCTAATGTTGGGTGCATCATGATTGGATCTTTTCTACCATGAAATACAATGTTTAGTTGCTGCTTGGACTTTGGAGGTGCTATGCATTTATGTTTGTTGGTCTCAGAAAGGGATAGCGAGATACCACTATTGTCATATTATATCATGGTTGTTTTGACAACGTGTTGTTGTTTGAGATATCTTATTATTGCTTGCTAGCTGATTATGTCATTGATATGAGTTAATATAATCTTTAAGAGTTATTGTCGGCATGGTTAGTTATAATTTTGGCTGAAAACCTAGGTGATGTTTAAGCTTATTTATGCAAACAAGAGCAAAAGAGTTCGTAAAAAGTTTTTCTTTTTCACTTTCATTTTATCAACTGAATTGCTTGAGGACAAGCAAAGGTTTAAGCTTGGGGGAGTTGATACGTCTCCAACGTATCTACTTTTCCTAACGCTTTTCCTCTTGTTTTGGAATCTAATTTGCATGATTTAAATGACACTAACCCCAGACTGACACTGTTTTCAGCAGAACAACCATGGTGTTCTTTTTGTGCAGAAATAAAAGTTCTCGGAATGGAACAAAACTTTGCGAGGAACTTTTATACAATAAACAAG
This sequence comes from Triticum aestivum, assembly GCF_018294505.1. Lineage (NCBI taxonomy): Eukaryota > Viridiplantae > Streptophyta > Magnoliopsida > Poales > Poaceae > Triticum > Triticum aestivum. The sequence continues at coordinate 566,299,647 of NC_057803.1, forward strand.
AATTTCTGGAGCCAAGACCCACCGGAGGGGGGCACCTGGGTGGGCACAACCCACCAGGGCGCTTCCCCCTCCTGGCGCGCCCAGGTGGGTTGTCCCCACTGGTGGCCCCGCAGACCCTGATTCCAACTCCATAAATACCTATTTTCCAGAAAAAATCAAGGAGAATGAATTATCACGATCCACGAGACAGAGCCGCTGTCACCTCTTGTTATTCATCAGGAGGCCAGATCTAGAGTCCGTTTGGGGCTCCGGAGAGGGGGATCTTCGTTCTTCGTCATCACCAACCCTTCTCCGTCGCCAATTCCATGATGCTCCCCACCAGGAGTGAGTAATTCCTTCATAGGCTCGCTGGTCGGTGAGGAGTTGGTTGAGATTCATTATGTAATCGAGTTAGTTTTGTTAGGGCTTGATCCCTAGTATCCACTATGTTCTAAGATTGATGTTGCTATGACTTTGCCATGCTTAATGCTTGTCACTTTAGGTCCGGGTGCTTCTTTCATGTCAATAATTGCACTAATCGTGTAAGGAAATGTATATCAATAATAATAGGACATGTAGGATTGCAATCTATATCAAGAACAATGAAATTTACGGGCATATAATTCCTATTTGCAACAATTACCATAGGTTTCTTAATGGTGGAATCCGCAAGATGCAAATTTAAAGAACAGTCATCAAATTCATGGAAACCTAGCACATCACACAAAGTTTTTGGAATCGTGGAAACACTAGCACTGAAATCACACAAAGCATAGCATTCATAATCTTTAATCTTAATCTTAGTAGTAGGTTCCCACTCATCATAAAGTTTTCTAGGGATAAAGACTTCTAGTTCAAGCTTTTCTTCATAGGTTTGCATTAAAGCATCAATGATATGTTTAGTAAAAGCTTTATTTTGATCATAAGCATGAGGAGAATTTAACACAGATTGCAACAAGGAAATACAATCTATCAAACATCAATTATCATAATTAAGTTCCTTGTAATCCAAAATAGTGAGTTCATTGCTATGTAAAGTTTTGACCTCTTCAATCCCACTTCTATTATTTTTTGCATCAAGATCTAAAACCTCCGAATCATTGGGACGCCTTTTAACTAAAGTTGAATCATCTCCAGTCCCATATTTATCAAGATTAATATTGGAAAACAAAGATTTAATAGGAGTCACATCAATCACTTTTAGATCTTCATCATTATTATCATGAAAACTAGAAGAACACGCTTTCACAAAGCAAACTTTTTTAGCACGCATCCTAGTGGTTCTTTATTTGCACTCATCAATGGAAATTCTCATGGCTTTGAGAGACTCATTGATGTCATGATTAGGTGGAATAGATCTAAGTTTCAAAGAATCAACATCAAGAGAAATTCTATCCACGTTCCTAGCCAACTCATCAATCTTAAGCAATTTTTCTTCAACCAAAGCATTGAAATTCTTTTGCGAACTCATAAATTCTTTAGCACTAGTCTCAAAATTAGAGGGCATCTTATTAACATTTCCATAAGAGTTGTTGTAGGAATTACCATATATATTAGAGGAATTATTAGGAAACGGACTAGAATTAAAATTTCCTCTATACGCGTTGTTACCAAAATTGTTCCTACCAACAAAATTCACATCCATAGATTAATTATTATTCTCAATCAAAGTGGACAAAGGCATACCATTAGGATCAGAAGAAACACTCTTATTAGCAAACAATTTCATAAGTTCATCCATCTTTCCACACAAAACATTAATCTCTTCAATCGCATGAACCTTTTTACTAGTGGATCTTTCGGTGTGCCATTGAGAATAATTAACCATAATATTATCTAGGAGTTTAGTAGCTTCTCCTAAAGTGATTTCCATAAAATTGCCTCCCGCGGCCAAATCTAAAAGATTTCTAGAAGCAAAATTCAATCCGGCATAATTTTTTTGTATAATCATCCATAAATTACGTATCATTAATTTCATCCTCTCCCAAGCTTGTGCAACATGCTCATGATCAAGTTGCTTAAAATTCATAATATCGTTTCTAAGAGGGATGATCTTAGCGGGAGGAAAATACTTAGAGATAAAAGCAACTTTGCACTTATTCCATGAATCAATACTATTTTAGGCAAAGAAGAGAACCAAGTTTTAGCATGATCTCTAAGGGAAAACGGAAATAGCTTCAATTTAACATTATCATTATCCACATCTTTCTTCTTTTGCATATCACGCAAATCAACAAAGTTGTTTAGATGGGTAGCGGCATCTTCACTAGGAAGGCCAGAAAATTGGTCTTTCATGACAAGATTCAACAAAGCAACATTAATTTCACAAGATTCAACACCGGTAATATGAGCAATCAGAGTGCTAACAAAATCATTGTTGTTGGTATTGGAAAAGTCACATAATTTAGTATTATCTTGAGACATCGTGACAAACAATCAATTCAACACACAATCACACAAGAAGGTTGTGAAAGAAGGCGAACGAAAAAGGGGCGAATAAAACGGCAAAGGTGAAGTGCGGGAGAGGAAAACAAAGAGGCAAATGGAAAATAATGTAATGCGGGGGAGAAGAGTTTATGATGGGTACTTGGTATGTCTTGACTTGAGTGTAGATCTCCCTGGCAACGGTGCCAGAAATCCTTCTGGCTACCTATTGAGCATGCGTTGATTTTTCCATGAAGAGGAAAGGGTGATGCAGCAAAGTAGCGTAAGTATTTCCCTTAGTTTTTGAGAACCAAGGTATCAATCCAGTAGGAGATAACACGCAAGTCACCTAGTACCTGCATAAACAATCAAGAACCTTGCAACCAACGTGATAAAGGGGTTGTCAATCCCTTCACGGTCACTTACGAAAGTGAGATCCGATAAAGATAAAAAGCTTGCTATTTTTGTTCTATAGATTGCAAAATAGTAAACGAGATGCAATGTAAATAAAAGAGATGTAATATAATAAGAAAGAGGCCCCGGGGCCATATGTTTGACTTATGGTATGTGAACAAATTACTGTCGAGCAATTGATAGAAGAGCGCATAATTATGAGAATATCTAGGCAATGACTATGAAATATATGCATCACATCCGTGTTAAGTAGACCGAAACGATTCTGCATCTACTACTATTACTCCACACATCGACCGTTATCCAGCATGCATCTAGAGTATGAAGTTCATAAGAATAGAGTAATGCTTTAGGCAAGATGACATGATGTAGAGGGATAAACTCAAGCAATATGATATAAACCCAATCTTTTTATCCTCGGTGGCAACAATACAATACGTACCTTGCTGCCCCTACTGTCACTGGGAAAGGACACCGCAAGATTGAACCCAAACCTAAGCACTTCTCCCATTGCAAGAAAGATCAATCTAGTAGGACAAACTAAACCGATAATTCAAAGAGACTTGCAAAGATCTCAAATCATACATATAAGAATTCAGAGAAGAACCAAATATTGTTCATAGATAAACTTGATCTTAAATCCACAATTCATCGGATCTCGACAAACTGTGAGAACCTGGAATTAACTTCCAGACCCTCCTGTGTATATTTGTCAACCCCATGATCATTGTGGACAACACAGTGAAATCATATCATTGCACAGTACATAAAAGGTATTACAATTTTAAATATATCTTGCCACAAGGCATACCTAGATAAATGTCTCATGACACTTATTACATTCAGAAAAACAGCAGAAAGTACAATGCGTAGCGACTCCATCTCAGCCACAGGCAGTCGATGTAGTCCATGTAACCTCACTCCTACGGATCGCCATACTAGTCGTAGTCATCACCTCCATCTTCATGCAACTCTGTTGTCAACAAAATTATTGCCATGAGTACATTACGTACTCAACATGCCTCCCTCGGGGAAGGACCTAATAGCTACATGTGGCTTCAAAGGAAGGTTGTATGGCTCATTTGCATAATGCTAATTTTGTTTGTGAAATAAAGTAGTTGGATAAAAGCAGTTTTAGATGAAAACATGTTTTATTTCCAGAACAACTTTCATCAAGTGAGGATCCTCGATCAACTCACGTCCTTCATAGGTTTCAAGCATAGGGGCAAAGAGGGAATAACCAAGACAGGTCATGTACGTCAAGAAAGATTCATGTGATGTCCTTGACCGTGGACACGGCTATTCAAATAGTTTTACACTCTGCAGAGGTTGTACACTTTACCCACACGACACAATCCCGACTTGTTGCCACTAGCCGTCGCTAGCATAGTAAACCATCTGGTATACCGGCAGGGAGATTGTGACGAGGTCTTTGGACTAGATCCCCCAAAGATGTGACAAGCCCACCGGGTCTGGTGCACGGAAATGAGAGTACGTCCTCAAACCGGCCCCCCATCTGTGCCGAGGATACTCCCTGTAGGGCAGATATCCCATCTGTGGTATAGCGACATCGACACCTAAGGCTGACTAGCTTACTTGACCAAGCCAGTGCCCATATAGCATGTGGCCGTACTGTTATCACAATCTTCAAATCCAATACTTATTAGGCCTTAGGCAGCACGGACGACTGATTGCCCCCTTCAACCTGTGAATGGAAGCCAATCGCTCCTTCAATCCTTGACTCAGCTGTCGCCTGCGCCAGTATTCAGATGGTAAGTTTCACCCAGAGTAGAAGAGAGTAGAGGAGATCAACAAGGGCCAATCAGCCTAGCTCAGCGATAAGTTTCAAGTGTCAATGACTCAAAGGTCATTCAACAAAGCACCTATAGGGTAATAAGCATGGATAAGCATTTCTACTCTACCAGAATACTATATTCTACTCAAGTGTCAATTGAATAGGCGACAAGCGGATCAAGGTAATGTGTCAATCGACATGCTAGCTACAAGAATTAAAATAGCATGCATATAGTAACCATAAAACAGAATGCAATTTTGTAAACATAGGATAAATATGATCAAAGAAGGAGGCATGCCTTCGTTGTTGAGTCCTTCGATAACCTGATTATTTATGTCCTTCTCCAACATCGTCACTCTCTACTCTTCGTAACGATAGCAAATGAAAATCAAATAAATACCAAAGCAATAGATTCGAAATTAATAACTTCCAAAACAACAATAGGAGTGGATGGATAGCAAGATATTGATCAGATGGTGATTCCAAAAGGAGATAGCATGACTGGAAGGTAAGTAGAGGACTCGATGAATTGACAGGGTTTAGTTGATGATGGATAATCAAGGCTTGCCAACAATACTAACGTTCTAATACAAACTATGGTACTAACCATTAGTAGTGCCCACTACACATCTCAGCTTACTATATAGGAAACTGTTACGAACAAACCAAATTGCATGAACATACATGGAATAATCCATCCGATGCATTTCAACTACTCAATCATAACATGACATGATATAATGGTCAATTGCAACCAAACATATACAACAACTATATAATCAAACAAAAGCAAGTATTCTATAAGACAACTAAACCAACATTACAAACCATTCTAGTCAAGCAACGAAACATCATACAACAATATGAAATGAAATGATCTTAGTCTAGTCCTAAAATATTATCAAAGGAAATAGAATCAACTTCACTATATCAAACTAATTCATTTGTCAAACAATTAACAAGAACTACACAACACATTGGACAAATGGATGCACATCTATCCTAGGCATGATATGATTAAGAGTAACAATCAACCGAGAATAAATATTTGGATGAATCCAAATACTTATAATGGTTAACAACAATCAAAGATTAAACATAAATCATAAAAACTATTAGCACGCATATCTATAAAAGAAGACAAACCAATACTAATTAAGGTAGAAACTAATTAAACAACTTAATAATAACACACATCTCACACAATACATGTGAGTATAGATTCACTAGATGTCTAAGCAAATAACACAAGCATGACACTTACGAGTGATCATGATAAGATACTAAACTAGAATCTGGTCTTACTACTAAAGAACAACTAATACTCAAGTAACCACTAGCAATAAGATTACCACTTCATGCTTACATAATAGATCAAACTATGCACACTAAGCATATGAGGAAGATACAACTCAACTAACATGAAAGGCAAACTATCTTAAGCATGTGCTAAACTATCGCAACAAGACCCAACACTCCTGAGGCTATCATAAGACCAAAGTGATCATCCATAAGAATGCACAAGAGACTAAGTACTCAATTATAGCACATAGACAAAATAAGACATGAAAGATCACTTGCATGAGTGACAACTAGACATATAACAATGCTTCAACAAGATAAAGTAGATATGAAGAAGTCTAGGCATACCCAATGTAATAGTGTGGTAGACTAGATATAATGCTAAGGATGGATGATCATGACACAAGATGCCAAACTATGCTACCAGTAGAATACAACTTATAACTACGACATAACTTAGTTGATATCAACTAACATGACTATCAAGAATGGCATTAGCACACAACACTATCATGCTAGTTGTGACTTATAAGCAAAAGGGAAAAGCATACTAAGCAAGTACACATCTAGGTCATGGCATCAATCACATCAAGCAATGTGATATACTAGCATGAATAACATCAAGACATGTATTTCTACCTAGTACAACCTAGACTTGCTAATACATAACTGGACAACCTAGGCATCATAGAACACACGGGTCATTACACACATGTTATGCAATCTCTTTATACAATCCCAACAATATGGCATAGTATTGATCAAGCAAGAAGTTGCTCAATAAAAGAATGCACAAGATCAACAAACTACTCTAATGTAAATCAAGGCTAACCATATGCGTAGTCATACAATGCAAACTAGAAATGATATAGTACATGGTATGCATACAACCAAACATGCATTCTACTGTAAGCAATTGTTAACACGGCATGGTAATAAACTAATATAAATAAAGACACATGATAATTACCAATATGCAATAAACTAGTTTTATTCCATCAGAATGATTCTATACAGCAATACAAATATGAATGACATAAAGCATCCAATCATGAAATCATGGATAACAAACATCTAGAAAGAAGAGGAACAACTTGGGAATTATATTCTACACAACAAACTATAATGCACTCATTTCCAAACAACAAGGCATTTTATTTGACATCTAGCATAAATAAAACTATGCAAAACACCTACAAATGATGCCTAATAACTATCAAAGGCATGCCATGCTTTCAAACCAATAAAACAAACATGTGACATGGACGGAAATGTAAATGTAAACCATATCTAAGATATCTTCATGCTAAACAATAAGAAAATAAGAAAACATGAAGTCTTTAATAATTAAAGAAATCAAACAAATCTTAGAATAATCTTACAAAGTCCTAAGCATGGAGACAATTCACCAAAAATCTGTACGCATTCTCAACATAGAACCATAAACAATACTAAGCATTATTTAAATGATAACAATACGATTACCTATCAATGCTCCAAATCTAATTAAAATAGTAACACCCGACAAGCATGTACGAACAATAATAATCCGATACACCAATCAACTCGTACACATGGTAAGAATTTGCAAAGACTTGTACAGAGACATATCATAGGACTACGCATGCACCAAAGAAAAATACCATCAAGATCATACTATATTTGACAATTTAAATAATCCTACAAATACGTCTAAGAAATCACATGACACTCTCTGTAAAATATATGAGATGATTAGCATGCACTCCTAACATTATGAAATATTTAGGAGTAACTTCTAGACATGTCATGAACATGCAATAAAATAACATATTAACATAAAAGTTAACCAAACAAGAAACCCACTTGAATTTTACCCAAAACAACTATGATTAAAACCACCCCACAACACACCTATTACAACGACAATCTAAATATACCGCCGAGTTCCTATGACCAAAACTATCATTTCATATGTTGACCTCAAGACCATCTAACGAACGGAAAACAAAAAAAGATATGTCGTTGCCACCAATCGATCTAGGTTTCGTACACACGCGGCCAACGACAAAGATAGGTTGAATCATGATGTCTACGGAATACACTAGGTGATGACAAGTACGCGTGCAAAAGGAATTTGATAGAGGCTCACCGAGTTTGACGGAACGGTGCGACGAACTTGATGAACAGTGTCCGCGGACATGCAGAATTCTTCATGTGTGGTTGACGGATCGTGTTTCTTATTCCCTGAATGGAATCATGGCGTGGAGGAGGAGTTTATGGCACAAGGATTCGGATAGAGATGGTCCGAGTCATCGGGATCGAGCATCGGTGTCCACGGAGCTTCAAAGTTCATGGAGTTGCCTTGGAGACAGGGGAAAGGAAGAGGGCAGGGGTTGCTACGGGAATGGAAGAGAAGGTGGAGGCGCTGAATATGATGGCTTCAGTTTTGGAAACCGATGGGATTGATGGGAAGGAGAAGAGGGGTTCGTTAGGTTGGGAGTGATGGGCCAGATCGGGCCAGCCCATGAGGAAGGTATAGGCCATGAAAAATAGTGGGGTTGTTGGGCTGTTGTCCAAGGGAGATGGAGGAAGAAAATAAAAGAGATTGGTTGGGTCCATTCGGGTGACAGGAATAAGAAACAGTGAGAGAGAATAGAGAAGATAGATTAGCCATTGGATATTGCGAAGAGTTTGGGGAAAGAAATTAATTAGATTTTCCTAAAGGAAAATATATTAAAGGAACAGAAGCTCAAAACAAAATCGAAAGAAGTTCCAAAATGCATATGTGCATAAATTACTATGCCGAAGACGAGAGAATAAAACCCGACTAAAAGAAAAGAAGTAAACTCAAATTTTTAATATAGGTATGCATTAGTTCAAATTAAATCATCTAAATTATAAAAGTCCAATTAGCTTTGTTAACAAATAAACAAACGAAATTTTCTCGCCCTGTTTTTTGGAAAACTTTTTCTTAAACATTCCGAGAATCGGGATGTTACACAAACACACCGCAAAAAGTATTACATCGAATAGATCTCCAAGAACATCGAGGATAACTTTGTATTGAGAACCAAAGAGAGAGAAGAAGCCATCTAGCTAATAACTATGGACACGAAGGTCTATGGTAAACTACTCACACATCATCGGAGAGGCTATGATGTTGATGTAGAAGCCCTCCGTGATCGAATCCCCCTTTGGCAGATCACCGGAAAAGGCCCCATATGGGATCTCATGGGTATAGAAGGTTGCGGCGGTGGAGAAGTGGTTTTGTGGCTCCCCTGATGTTTTAGGGTATAAGAGTATATATACGTGAAAGAAGTATGTCGGTGGAGCTCCATGGGGCCCACGAGGGTGGGGGCGCGCCCTCCTGCCTCGTGGAAGCTTCATAGAGTTCCAGACTTCTACCCCAAGTCTCCTGGTTAGCGTTTGTTCCAAGAAAGATCCTCGCGAAGGTTTCGTTCCGTTTGATATTCCTTTTCTGCAAAACACTAAAATAGGCAAAAAAAACAGAAACTGGCACCGGGCCTCCGGTTAATAGGTTAGTCCCAAAAATAATATAAAAGTGCATATTAAAGCCCATTAAACATCCAAAACAGGTAATATAATAGCATGGAACAATAAAAAATTTATAGGTACGTTGGAGACGTATCAGTTAGTCCCAAAAAATGATATAAAGTTGCTATAAAATGATTGTAAAACATCCAAGAATGATAATATAACAACATGAATACTTCATAAATTATAGATATGTTGGAGAGATATCAATATCCAATGTGCCTCCTTGTGGTAACTTGTACTTAAATTGTTTACATTGAAAGTTACTTGCCCCTTTGCATGTTTTGGTTTTGTTCCGTGCATGTGTTTGTATATGTTGTGCCACCAATTTGCTTATCTTGAGTAATCAAATATGTGTGTGTTGGTTTTCACATCATGTACGTGTGTGTCGTGCATTGAGCCTTTGCACATCTTGTTTGTATCTTAGTTGGCTCTTGTGAGAGATTAATGGAAAATCCCATTTTTGGGAAGTGATGTGCTTGTGCACCTCACAATCCTATAAGTGTGTGTACATGAGGAATACCATCTAGTATTGATATTACAAGATCATCTAGTCGCTATGTGGTATGTCTTCTCATGAGAAATTAAAATTCTAAATAGTCCATTAATTATTTATTGTTGGATTCTTATTGTCGCTTGTGAAGTTTTCTTTGGTATCACATTATGGGGGAGTAATGTGCTATGTGCAAATTACAAGCCTAGAAAAGGTGTACATTTGAGATATTGTCACCTAGAATTTATATTATAAATTATCTTGTTCCTAGGTTGCACTTTAGCTCTACAAGTTGCAATTTGCTTTTGTATTTGGTGTGAAGATGATGATGGATATCATTGAAATCTACCACCGGGAATCATTTACAAATACTTCTTGTCTCTTGACAATTGGTAATCATTTATGTTGTAGAAATTGTTGATCATCTTTACATTGGCCTTTGCTTTTATTTGCCTTATCTCTTGCCAAGGATTGTGTCAACTCCCATTGTCTTCCATACCACTTGTGGATCTTGTTAATTTCTTGATCTTGCCTAGTGTTTTCTAGATATAGTGAAAGTGGTGATCCCACCTTGTGCATTTTGTATTCAAATGCAAATTCTCTATAATGCACTACTCTTGGGGGAGCTATCCTGTTTTCTATAAAACTCTCATCTTGTGATCCTTATCAAGTGTGTGTTGGTGGAAGGCAAGCCGTTCCTTTTTGGTACTTTGTGCCATCATGAAACTTAGTAGAGGGCTTCGTTTGTTTGGAACCATCCTCTCTTTTGGGAGTTCGATATCTCTTTTTTTCGTGTTTCAATGGATATCTCATTCCTTGATGAATCTTTCAAGTGATATATTCCAAGTGATGATTTATTCATCTGGTATCTTTTCTTCACGTGGTATTTCTTTGTCAATTGGTATCAACTCTTGAAAGTCTTGATCATGCATATTAACTTCATGTAGTTTCTTTGGCATGCTTTCTTTCTTTGACCCAATATTTAGGGGAAACTCCACCAAGTCTCAAATCGGATGAGATGTGCATGAAATTCATTTTCATATCTATATGCACATATTTATGTGGAGTTTTTCCTATGTATTATTGGTTCTCTAACTCCTTGGTCCCAATGAGCTTGGGTACCATTTTGTTTGTGGTGTTGTTATAGGAACAACTAGAGATGCATTGGATGCTCAGTTCATTCAAAAGGAAGGTGGTTTCACCATGTGCTTATTGGAGTCAAGCTAGGACGTTCAATCAAATACTATCATTTACATTCAATTGGTATCTACTACATCCTTCCAATGTTATCTCGGTAACAAGTATCTACTCATGCATACATTTCTTACATACAACCTTGTGTAGGTTACATCATGGCATGAATTTTTCTTGATTAGTTCTTGTGATACTCGTTTCCCTTCTCAAAGCATCTCAACAATGATCTCTTGTTGATAGTTGTGATGTCTTTGATGTTCATTTGGTTGAAGCTCATTTATATACTACTAGCCGAATGCCCATACGTTGCCACGGGTCAAAAAACGCATTATGATCAAATAATTTTTTGAATTAAAAAATGCGTGTCGGATATGATAGGACTGGTTTCAATTCCTGGACAAATTGATTCTCTCCCTCTTATTTCTTCCTAGGCAATCGTCGCATGTCTTTAAAAACTCCCCCTTGCATCATTTTATTCTCCTCACCCTTCCTTTCCCTTCACCTTTTCCACAGTGCCGTGTGGGCAAGCCCTATTCAAAATCTTGTATTTTCATTTATTATGTCATCGATTCAAAATATTATTTGATCTCCTTTTTGAATGGAAACTTACAAAGTCCTCTCACAACTAACTAGAAAGAAACATGAACTTTGATAAGTATAGAAACAAAGACAAAAATCATATTTTCTAAAAAAATAGACCCTCTCAAACAACATATAATACTCCCAAACCCAAAGTTAAATATACCTACAAGAGATGTAAGCTTAATGTAAAACATCTGACTTTTAGGTCACTCTCATAAAAGGTTATTTCTACAACGATCAAATGACTGGGAGGAGCATCTTGAGTTCAAGCAGTTCTCTCTGAAGGCGTAGGTTGAGTTAAAGGCTGTCCTCTTTCTTCTCAAGAGGAACTCCTGACCTCCTTGAGAATATAAAGAAGCTTAACAAACCAAGCTCTATGTGCCCCCTATCTTGACCATGGACAAATACCAACTTTTGCAACAAAAAAAATACAAACTGAAAATTCAAAGCCAGGATGTTAGCGATAGTTAGTTCAAACTCGTACAACCCCAAAAGCAATAGTTAGTTTAAACTCTTACAGCCCAAAAAGCATATGGTTTGATCGCCTCCAAGTTTCAACATTACCTTGAGCTTTAGACATGCTTTCTGATTTTGTAGAGTTAGAGATAAAAGCTCCAAGAATGATTAAAAATTGAGAGTGATTTGATGAGTTAGGACTGACAGGAACATTCAGTAGGACAACCAACACAAAAACTACGACGACATACTACCATCACATGAAATATGTAAATGTGTGTGCATTATTTAGGTTCTCAACATCTATCTCTCATGCTCTTCTGATTCACTTTTCTCCTACCAAGCATCTCACTGCCAATCTATCAAAAAAATAGCAGCTTCCCACATAGATGGGGCCTCGGTCAGCAACGCGGCGGGAGCAGAAATCAGCCTCCAGGAAGTACTCGGCAAGCTTGATATAGACCAATGACCACCTTGATTGATGACAGTAGTCCGTGAGAAGACGTCACACTCTGGCTCACCGCAGAAGTAATTCTGCACACATGAAGACTTAGAAAAAAAGAATGAATGTCTTAAAAAAATTAAAAGCTACACATATAAAAGTGTAAAAAGGCATAAGTGGGAACAAAATTGTGGAATAGCTCTGATGATGCACATAAGACTATGCGGCGCTTTGATTATCATGGAAGATTAAATGCTCGTAAATCGTAATGTACCCTTCATGACCATAATCAAATCCCGAGAAAGATAAAAATTGTTATCACCACAAGCCACATACAAGATGTCTAGAAAGCAAATAGCAATTGTCATTTTGACAAGAATCAAAATATGAGACATTATTCAGAAAAAGAATTATAAGTTCAACGTGCAGGCAACATGATACTAATTTATACACACACAGTTGTCATGCGTACAGCAGGCGCCATTTGAAAACAGAGTACTCCCCCAGTCCCAAAATAAGTATCTTTGATTTAGTACATGTAGTACAGTTTTATAGTATAAACTGTACTAAACAAAATAAACTTATTTTGGGATGGATGGAGTAATCATTATCGGTATACATAGACAGTTCTTGGACAAACCGAGACCTACATGCAGCTGCAATCATGCATCAAAACTGCTAGTACAAAATACATCTTTTGAATGTTGAAATTTTACGGTTTGGCAGCCATCTGCAATCATGCATCCATTCTCAGAACCATATCATGATTGAAAATCTTCCAATTCGGTAGTATCCAGATTAATATAACAAGCAACAATTTGAGAGTTGGGAGACATTACTTAAATCATGATTCACTTTTTACAGTGTAGTTTCACCATGATAAAAAAATCCCAATTTGGTAGTCTGCACATCAACATTACGAGCAACAATTTTCCACTTTTTACAAAGCAGTTCATGTAGAAGATGGCAGCGAGGATGTGGGTTTGACACTACTGATCATCAGCAGATTTTGAATGATACCTTTTGGACCTTGTGATTAAAAAAGATGTTGAACTATTGGCAGAGATTCAAAATCAGTCAAGGATTGGTTGATTAGCACCGTGATTCTACAACAAAGTGATCAAATTTTGAGTACCTCCCAATAAGTGTTTGCTTCACCCTTGCTGTTGGAGACCCGGAGCAGGGGCAGGTTGGGGAGGCCACGGAGGAACGAGAGGAGGTAGGCAGGGCTGGGGTTCTCGAGGTGCGTGGGGCTTAGGAAGCTGGATGACACCGGGCTGGGGTGGTAGGAAGGCACCGGGCTCGGGAACGCCGACGACGGTGCACTGAGCAGCTGCGAGGATGAGCAGGGGCTCATGCCCACCGACGAGACCCCACCGAACGGCCTGGATGACGGCGGCTTGTATCCCTGCCATGAATCGAACCAAACAAACAGATCTACACATCCAAGCAAGGCTAGCTAGATCCAGGAAATGGAAGGAGAGAAGAAACATGGGATGGGGGGGGCATCTCGATCCCGAGACCAAGAAGCGAGGCTTCACCTTGCGGTAGGTGGTGATGTCGTCCTCCATGACCCATTCGGCCTCGCGGCAGAGCTCCTTGAGCACCTTGTTGTTGTCGCAGTGCTTGGGGAGCTTGTAGCTGCCGAGCGTGCGGAGGCCGATGAAGATCTTGGCGGCGATGGCCCGGCGCCGGCGCTCGCGACGCTTGTTGTTCTCCCGCTCCTTCCATGTGGGTGTCCGACCCAGCCCGACGTCCGCCTCCGTCGCTATCGGCGGGAGGAGGTCGGCGGCGGTGATTCCTCTCTGGAGAGAATAGGGAATCGAGAGTGAGGGATTTGGGGAAGGGAGTGGGAGGTGGGACACGAGGACTTGGGGACGTGCGTTGTTTTTCTTTTTTTTATTTTTTCTTTTTCTCGTGAGCGGAGGGGCGGGGAGGCAGTCCAATTTTTTAGGAATCGTAGGAGGGTGGGGTGGAGGGGAGCGAGGCGATCATGAAGGTCGAACCATCGTAGGAGGTCGAACCATCATGACGTTCGATTCTCCTTTAATAGTAGAGATAAGATAATATTAAGCCATGCGCTATGTGCTTTTCAAGCAAAGATCTTATCAGCATATTTTATGACTTCCGTTTGGGTATCATATTCTTTCCTTGAGTAACCATTTCTTGTGTGCATCCTTCTTTGTGGATTGATATCATCATGATTTTCATCTACCTAGAGTCGTATACACCTGATAGAAGTTACATCTTTAGTGGATATCCTTATTATTTCACGTCCACCTTTCTTTCCTTTGTATTTCCTAGGTGGATCCGTGAAAGGATTTGTCTTGAGTGCGGATCTTATATCTTTGCATCTTGTTGCACTCTTTTGTGGTGAAGATTGTTTTCCTCTTGGTTGTCATGATGAGGCTTTTGCCAATTCAATTGGTATCCCTCCTCTTAACGGAGCTTCCTTTTATATCTTCACCACAGGTTGTCACAAGCATAGGTGCTTTATAGGCCTTTAGTGAGCTTGTGAAACCATTTGCTAGTTGTGTGTGTGAATGACAGGCCTTGCACCGTGTATCTCATCGAGTCAAGACTATATTGATGATTTATGCTCAACCGTACATTAGTCTTCTCAAGTGCATTGCCTTGACTTGCACACATCAGTTTTGGTTGAGCCTATTCCTAAGTTGCCTCTTTTACATGTTGCTCAACCGTGTGTTTGTTGCAAGTGCTAGGCTTAGTTTCCTATATGCTCACTTGCACTTGTTGTGTGTTTCTATTTATTTTGGGGGAGTGATGATCCTATTTTGTGCACTTTGTATCCAAATACAAAAATTCTTATTTGTGCACAAATCACAGGGAGCTTGTCTAGTTTCTTTAGAACACTCCTTTGCTCATATCATAATATCCTTTATTCATGTGGCTCATAGGATCTTTGGTCTAGTTGGTTCAATTGATATCCTTTGATTTCTTGCTCCAATTGGTATCTTTTGATTGCTAGATTGCTTGTGTCTCTCTTTGTTATTTCTTGGCATATCATTCTTAGCAATCTTTGTGCCTCAATATAGTTTGTCTTCCTCCAAGTACTTACCTTTGGATATGTGTATTGAATTCCACTCTCTTGTTGAGAAATACACAATTTATGGAGGACCACAATTTATATTTGCCTTCTAAGCTTTTCGCCCATTTTGGCAATCGATGTCAATGGGGGATAAGTTCCAGAGAGTTTTGTGGAGAAGTTTATAGAGTTATTTCTTCTTCTTCTTGCTTTGGTTTTGTTCCTAAGCATTTGCATCTCATACGCATGCATTATTGGTTGTTGCATTACAAGGTGATGCATAATTCCTTATATAAACTCTCTTCAAAGTGATTGTCATCAATTACCAAAATGGGGGAGATTGAAAGGACATGCGATGCCCCCATGTGTGGTTTTGGTAATTGATGACATTCTCTATGGACTAATGGTTACATTGAGTTCTATTTGAAGGATTTGTCCATAGGCATTTATCGAAGTCCATGTGTTGGTTTCAAGGAGTTTATGTGTTGACCAAGGTGCTAGTAAGGAATTATCCAAAGATTGGTCATGTCTTGAAGAATAAGATTGTGTGATCATTCATGCTTACCTTCAAGGCATCATCCAAATGAAGGGAATTGGAAAGGTTCAAGGTTGATCAAGACTAAGTCAAGAGTAAATCAAGTTGATCAACTAACAAAGCGTAGAAGATGTACCAAGAGGGATCAAGTGATCCCATGGTATGGTAAGCATTATCCATTACGCTTTGTGTACTAACCCATGATCTACGTGTGAGTTCTATGTGGGGTTAGGTTTGTTTCCATGGGTTTGCATCAAGAGGAAGATCTCATACAACCCATGGAGGATGACATCAAGTGGTGATCATCATCAATATTGCGGTGCAAGCTCAAGTGGAGCATCACGAAGAGATCTTCCTTGAATCTTGCTGTCCATTATGGTGTCAATGGACTTGGGAAGATGTGCCAAAGAGTGGCTCACACATAGTGGAGTATGGGGAGCAATCAACTAGTCTTCATCGAGCGAATGCAATGAAGAAAGGTGGTCCAACTTGAGGGCGTCAAGATCGTCATCATCTAGCTCAAGTGGACTTCGTGCAAGGCAAAGGTTTTCCCTTGATAGGTTTTCTATTTTACTGGTCTCATGGTGATAGTTTGGAGACCGGGTTATAGGATCGATAGTCGTACTATCAAGGGGGCTCTCAAGTGAGTAGCTTGATCGTATAGATCGTCGAGAGCTCAAACCATTGCATCCTTGCATCATCTTTCTTGATTCTTATTTGTATTTTCTCTTTTTGAGGTTTTAGAGCTTGTGGTTATCTTTGTGACAAGCTCTACTACATCGAAAACGGATTTCATATGCTTCTTCTATTACATTTTTGGTGTTGGATGTTTTACCGGTCTTATTCGAGGAAGGGTTCTCACAATTTTCTTATGGGCCTTTTATCATTTGCTTCTTATTGTTATTTCTATCACGATTTTGTTAGCCCATGTCATTAGCTTTCTAACAAACTTGGGTTCGTTGAATTCAGAGTCCGTTTGCAGAAGTTGTGGCAGTTTTGTTGTCCTTAAAAGGCTGCAAAGGTACTACCGCAGCTACTACCGCTTGGAGGGGATGTAATTTTTTACTATCACTCCAGAGCGGTACTACCGCGACTACTGCCGTGGCTACTTCCGCTCCGGACCAAAATCTCGTATTATGTCCAGCAGTGGTAGGCACGGATGCATTTTTTTAGTACTGCTACCCTTGGCAGTAGTACCTCTACCCTTGGCAGTAGTACCGCTACCCCTAGAAGTAGTACCATGAGGACGAGCGGTAGTACCGCTCCGGTGGTTCTACTGGCCTTTTGCCTTCTCTCTGTTGTTTTTCAATGGGCTTCCACCGCCCAAGCGATAGTACCACTCCCATGAGCGGTAGTACCGCTCTGTGCGGGCTGTGAGCATAATGGTTGGATTTTCCCCACCTATAAAAGGGGGTCTTCTTCCCCAATGAACCTTATCCTTTGAGCTCGTGTTCTTCCCCCATTGTTGACCTTTCTTCGAGCTTGCTATCTCTCAATCCCTCAATGGATTCTTGCTAGTTTTGGGGGGGGGGGAGAGAGGAGATCTAGATCCACATTTCCACCAATCACTTTCTCCTCTATGTGAGGAGAACCCCTTGGATCTAGATCTTGGAGTTCTTGGTGTTCTCCTTCTTGTTCTTACTCTCATTTTCCTCCCTAGCATTTTTTGCTTTGGTGGGATTTGGGAGAGAAGGACTTGGGCACTCTGTGTGCCCTTGCCATTGCATTTGGTGCGTCAGTTTGAGTTCTCCATGGTGATACGTGGAAGTTACAAGTTGAGAAGCTTATTACTCTTGGGTGCTTGGTACCCTTGAGCTTGTTCCTCTTGCGTGCTTGGGCGACCTAGACAGTTGGACGTGTTCAGAGCTCAATCATTGTGGTGTAAAGCTCCAAGCAAGCATCGGGGTCTCCAATTAGGTTGTGGAGATTACCCCGAGCAATTTGACGGGTTTCGGTGACCGCCCCCAAGGGTTGCCAAAGTGTATGGGTTTGGTGACCACCCCCAAGGGTTGCCATTTGTACGGGTTCGGTGACCGCACTCAAGGGTCCCTTAGTGGAATCATGACATCTTGCAATGTGCAAGGGCATGAGGAGGTTATGGTGGCCCTAGTGGCTTCTTGATACGTCCATTTTGCATCATGCTTTTATATCAATATTTATTGCATTATGGGCTGTTATTACACATTATGTCACAATACTTATGCCTATTCTCTCTTATTTTACAAGGTTTACATAAAGAGGGAGAATGCCGGCAGCTGGGATTCTGGGCTGGAAAAGGAGCAAATATTAGAGACCTATTCTGCACAGCTCCAAAAGTCCTGAAACTTCACGGATGATGGTTTCCAAATATATAAAATACTGAGCGCAAGAACCTCACCAAGGGGGACACACCCTTCCCACGAGGGTGGGGGGCGCGCCCTACCCCCCAGGGCTCGCCCCCTACCTCGTGGGCCCCCTGGTGGCCCTCCGGTGGCCATCTTCTTCTATATGGAGTCTTTCGATGGGAAAAAATTAATAAGCCATCTTCTCGGATGAAACTCCGCCGCCACGAGGCGGAACCTTGGCGGACTCAATCTAGGGCTCTAGCGGAGCTGTTCTGCTGGGGAAACTTCCCTCCCGGAGGGGGAAATCATCGCCATCGTCATCACCAACGCTCCTCTCATCGGGAGAGGGCAATCTCCATCAACATCTTCATCAGCACCATCTCATCTCAAAACCCTAGTTCATCTCTTGTATCCAATTCTTGTCTCCAAGTCCGAGATTGGTGCTAGTAGGTTGCTAGTAGTGTTAATTACTCCTTGTAGTTGATGCTAGTTGGTTTAATTGGTGGAAGATCATATGTTCAGATCCTATATGCATATTAATACCCCTCTGATTATGAACATGTTTATGCTTTGTGAGTAGTTACTTTTGTTCCTGAGGACATGGGAGAAGTCTTGCTATTAGTAGTCATGATTTGGTATTCGTTCGATATTTTGATGAGATGTATGTTGTCTCTCCTCTAGTGGTGTTATGTGAATGTCGACTACATGACACTTCACCATTGTTTGGGCCTAGAGGAAGGCATTGGGAAGTAATAAGTAGATGATGGGTTGCTAGAGTGACAGAAGCTTAAACCCTAGTTTATGCGTTGCTTCGTAAGGGGCTGATTTGGATCCATATGTTTCATGCTATGGTTAGGTTTACCTTAATACTTTTGTTGTATTTGCGGATGCTTGCAATAGAGGTTAATCATAAGTGGGATGCTCGTCCAAGTAAGGGCAGTACCCAAGCACCGGTCCACCCACATACCAAATTATCAAAGTACCGAACGCGAGTCATATGAACGTGATGAAAACTAGCTTGACGATATCCCCATGTGTCCTCGGGAGCGCTTTACTTCACATAAGAGTTTGTCCAGGCTTGTCCTTTGCTACAAAAGGATTGGGCCACCTTGCTGCACTTTATTTACTTTTGTTACTTGTTGCTCATTACAGATTATCCTATCACAAAACTATCTGTTACCACTTATTTCAGTACTTGCAGAGAATACCTTGCTGGAAACCGCTTATCATTTCCTTCTGCTCCTCGTTGGGTTCGACACTCTTACTTATTGAAAGGACTACGATAGATCCCCTATAGTTGTGGGTCATCAAGACTCTTTTCTGGCGCCGCTGCCGGGGAGTGAAGCGCATTTGGTAGGTGGAATTTGGTAAGGAAAAATTTATATAGTGTGCTGAAATTTACTGTCACTTGTCACTATGGAAGGTAATCCTCTGAGGGGCTTGTTCGGGGTATCTTCACCCCAACCAATAGAGCAAAGAGTTGCTCCTGAACCTACTGAACCCACTGAAAATGAAAATGAAAATGCTTGCTTTGAAGTTCCTTCTGGTATGGTAGAAAAACTGCTAGCTAATCCTTTTCTAGGAGATGGAACAAAACATCCTGATGAACATCTGATATATGTGGATCAAGTTTGTGGATTATTTAAGCTTGCAGGTGTACCCAGAGATGTTCTTAATAAGAAGGTCTTTCCCTTATGTTTGAGGGGAGATGCATCGACATGGTATAGGCTATGTGATGATATGAGGTCTTGGAATTACAAACGAATGAAATTGGAATTTCATCAGAAGTTTTATCCTATGCATCTTGTTCATCGTGATCGCAATTATATATATAATTTTTGACCTCGCGAAGGAGAAATCATCGCTCAAGCTTGGGGGAGGCTTAAATCAATGTTATATTCATGCCCCAATCATGAGCTCTCAAGAGAAATGATTATTCAAAAAATTTATGCTCGGCTTTCTGGTAACAATCGCACCATGCTTGATACTTCTTGTGCTGGCTCTTTTATGATGAAGACTATTGAATTCAAATGGGGTTTATTGGAAAGAATTAAACGCAACACTGAATATTAGGACCTCCACAATGGTAAGGAGTCAGGTATGACACCTAGTTTTGATTGTGTTAAATCTTTTATGGATACCGATATTTTTCGTAAATTTAGCACTAAATATGGACTTGACTCTGAGATAGTAGCTTCTTTCTGTGAATCTTTTGCTACTTATGTTGATCTCCCCAAGGAGAAGTGGTTCAAATATCATCCTCCCATAGAAGTAAAAGTAGCTGCACCTATTAAAGTTGAAGAAAATACTATTACTTATAATGATCCTATTGTCCCTACTTCTTATGTTGAGAAACCACCTTTCCCTGTTAGGATAAAGGATCATGCTAAAGCTTCAACTGTGGTTCGTAAAAGAAATATTAAAACATATACACCTCCTGAGGAAGTTAAAGTTGAACTTAATATTGCTATTGTTAAAGATCTCTTGTCTGATAATATTGATGGGCATGTTATTTATTTCTGTAATGAAACCGCTAGAATTGCTAAACCCCGTGATAAAGATAAACCTAGACCTGTAGTAGGCATGCCTATTATTTCTGCTAAAATAGGAGATCATTGTTATCATGGCTTATGTGATATGGGTGCTAGTGCTAATACAATACCTTATTCTTTATATCAAGAAGTTATGCATGATATTGCACCTGCTGAGATGGAAGATATTGATGTCACAATTAAACTTGCCAATAGAGATACTATTTCACCAATGGGAATTGTTAGAGATGTTGAAGTCTTATGTGGTAAAACTAAATATCCTGCTGATTTTCTTGTTCTTGGTTCCCCACAATATAGCTTTTGTCCCATTATATTTGGTAGACCCTTCTTGAACACTGTTAATGCTACCATAGATTGCAAAAGAGATGTTGTTACTGTCGGTTTAGATGATATGACTCATGAATTTAATTTTTCTAAATTTAGTAGACAACACTGCGAAGAAGAATTACCTAGTAAGAATGAAATTATTTGTCTTGCTTCTATTGTCGTACCTCCTAGTGATCCTTTAGAACAATATTTGCTAGACCATGAAAACGATATGTTTATGAATGAAAGAAGGTAATTAGATGAAGTATTCTTTAAACCGGAACCTATTCTGAAAAATAATTTACCTATTGAAATCCTAGGGGATCCTCCTACACCCAAGGGTGATCCCGTGTTTGAGCTTAAACCGTTACCTGATACCCTTAAATATGCTTATCTTGATGAGAAAAAAGATATATATCATGTTATTATTAGTGATAACCTTTCAAAGCATGAAGAAGAGAGATTATTGAAAACTCCGAAGAAGCACCGTGCTGCTATTGGGTATACTCTTGATGATCTTAAGGGCATTAGTCCCACTCTATGTCAACATAAAATTAATTTGGAAGAAGATGCTAAATCAGTTCGTGATCATCAACGCCGGCTGAATCCTAAAATGAAAGAAGTGGTAAGAAAGGAGATACTAAAGCTCCTTGAGGCAGGTATAATTTATCCCATTGTTGATAGTCAATGGGTAAGCCCTGTCCATTGTGTCCCTAAGAAGGGAGGTATTACTGTTGTTCCTAATGATAAAGATGAATTGATTCCTCAAAGAATTATTATAGGTTATAGGATGGTAATTGATTTCCGCAAATTAAATAAGGCTACTGAAAAGATCATTACCCCTTACCTTTTATCGATCAAATACCTGTGTCAGCCAAAGATCAATCAAAGACTACTTTTACATGCCCTTTTGGTACTTTTGCTTATAGACGTATGCCTTTTGGTTTATGTAATGCACCTGCTACCTTTCAAAGATGCATGATGGCTATATTCTCTGACTTTTCTAAAAAGATTTGTGAGGTTTTCATGGATGACTTCTCCGTCTATGGATCTTCTTTTGATGATTTCTTAAGCAACCTTGATCAAGTTTTGCAGAGATGTGAAGAAACTAATCTTGCCTTGAATTGGGAAAAGTGCCACTTTATGGTTAATGAATGTATTGTCTTGTGGCATAAAGTTTCTGAAAGAGGTATTGAAGTTGATAAAGCCAAGGTTGATGCTATTGAAAAGATGCCATGTCCCAAGGACATCAAAGGTATAAGAAGTTTCCTTGGTCATGCCGATTTTTATAGGAGGTTCGTTAAGGAGTTCTCAAAAATCTCTCGGCCTCTGACTAATTTATTACAAAAAGATATACCATTTGTCTTTGATGATGATTGTGTGGAAGCATTTGAAATACTTAAGAAAGCATTGATCTCTGCACCTATTGTTCAGCCACCTGATTGGAATTTACCCTTTGAAATTATGTGTGATGCTAGTGATTATGTTGTAGGTGTTGTTCTAGGACAAAGAGTTGATAAGAAACTAAATATTATTCAATATGCTAGTAAAACTCTAGACAATGCTCAAAGAAATTATGCTACTACTGAAAAAGAATTCTTAGCAATTGTATTTGCTTGTGATAAGTTTAGACCTTATATTGTTGATTCTAAAGTAACTATTCACACTGATCATGCTGCTATTAAATATCTTATGGAAAAGAAAGATGCTAAACCTAGACTTATTAGATGGGTTCTCTTACTAGAAGAATTTGATTTGCACATTGTTGATAGAAAAGGAGGTGAGAACCCCGTTGCAGACAACTTGTCTAGGTTAGAAAATGTGCTTGATGACCCACTACCTGTTGATGATAGTTTTCCTGATGAGCAATTAAATGTCATAAATGCTTCTCATGCTGCTCCATGGTATGCTGATTATGCTAATTACATTGTTGCTAAGTTTATACCACCTAGTTTCACATACCAGCAAAAGAAAAAGTTCTTCTATGATTTGAGGCATTACTTTTGGGATGACCCACATCTTTATAAAGAAGGAGTAGATGGTGTTATTAGACGTTGTGTACCTGAGCATGAACATGACCAGATCCTACGCAAGTGTCACTCCGAAGCTTACGGAGGACACCATGCTGGAGATAGAACTGCACATAAGGTACTGCAATCTGGTTTTTATTGGCCTACTCTCTTCAAGGATGCCCGTAAGTTTGTCTTATCTTGTGATGAATGTCAAAGAATTGGTAATATCAATAGACGTCAAGAAATGCCTATGAATTATTCACTTGTTATTGAACCATTTGATGTTTGGGGCTTTGACTATATGGGACCTTTTCCTTCCTCTAATGGTTATACACATATTTTAGTTGTTGTTGATTATGTTACTAAGTGGATAGAAGCTATTCCAACTAGTAGTGCTGATCATAACACTTCTATTAAAATGCTTAAAGAAGTTATTTTTCCAAGATTTGGAGTCCCTAGATATTTAATGACCGATGGTGGTTCACATTTTATTCATGGTGCTTTCCGTAAAATGCTTGCTAAATATGATGGTAATCATATAATTGCATCTCCTTATCACCCTCAGTCTAGTGGTCAAGTAGAATTGAGTAATAGAGAGCTCAAATTAATTTTGCAAAAGACTGTTAATAGGTCTAGAAAGAATTGGTCCAAGAAACTTGATGATGCATTATGGGCCTATAGAAGTGCATATAAAAATCCTATGGGTATGTCTCCGTATAAAATGGTCTATGGAAAAGCATGTCACTTACCTCTCGATCTAGAACACAAGGCTTATTGGGCTATTTTATAAAGAACTTAATTATGATTTTAAACTTGCCAATGAGAGGAGGTTATTTGATATTAGCTCACTTGATGAATGGAGAACCCAAGCCTACGAAAATGCCAAGTTGTTTAAAGAAAAAGTTAAAAGATGGCATGACAAAAAGATACAAAAGCATGAGTTTAATGTAGGTGATTATGTATTGCTATACAACTCTCGTTTAAGATTTTTTGCAGGAAAAATTCTCTCTGAATGGGAAGGTCCTTACGTTATTGAGGAGGTCTACCGTTCAGGTGCCATAAAAATCAACAACTTCGAAGGCACCAATCCGAAGGTGGTGAATGGTCAAAGAATCAAACACTATATCTCAGGTAATCCCATAAATGTTGAAACCAATGTTATTGAAACCGTAACCCCGGAGGAATACATAAGGGACACTTTCCGGAACGTTTCAGACTCCAAAAAGGAATAGGTATGTGGTGCGGCAAGTAAACCGACTCCAAAACAGTTTTTAAGGCAATATTTCTCCGTTTTGGAATATTTAGAAAAATAGAAAAATAAGGAGCAGTCCGGGAAGGACACGAGGGTGGAGGGCGCGCCCCCTACCTCGTGCGCACCTCGTGTGCTCTACGGACTTTGTTTTCATACACGACACGTATTTTGGTCAGTAAAAGTTCATTATATAATCTCCTGGGGGTTTTGACTCCCATATCACGCAAAAATCTCCTGTCTTTGTTTCGAGCTGTTTTTCTGACAGATCTAGGTTATCATGACGTCTCCAAGTGCCACCAAGGATAAGTTCTTCGAGAAGGTCATCAACCCTTACCTCGTGGAGGTGCAGCGACACCCTCAAACCATTGAGATGCGTGATGGGTTGCTGCACATCCATGATGCTGAGGGACCAAAGGGGACCGGAAGCGTGGAGACGAGGCTTGAAGCAATGGAGCAACAAGTTTTCAAGTGTCAAGGGATGGTGGAGCGTGGACTCAACTCCAACTACATGATGATCACAGAATTCACCAACAAACACAAGCTGGATGCCGACAACATCGGGGAGACCATCTTCAAGCTTCACGAGAAAATCGAGCACCTTCAAGCTCAAATCTATGACCTGCAAAACCAAAACTGTGAGTATGAATATAGATTCAAAAGGATGAGTTTGGCTGCAGATTTGAGGATCCCGAAGACTCGGTCATCCTTCTATGATGGTGAGCCTATGCCTTGGAGGAGGACGACAAGCCTACGCCATCAACAAAATCACCACCGTCTCCACCAACAAAGAAGAATTGAGTATCTGGTATGGGCACCCCACTTGGCAACTGCCAAGATTGGGGAAGTGCCCCGGTATCGTATCTTATCTTTACCGTTTTTATTAGTTTGATCCTTTTGGTAATATCTTGATCTAATAGAATAAAAGTTCTTAGTATGATCTAGTTGTGAGTTTTGCTTTATTTTCCCTCTATGTAATCGAGTCCGTGAGCTATATAAAAAAGATTAGTGTTGAGTCAAGGGCTTGATTATTTTGCCATGATCCTAAGGGAATAAAAGAAAAGACAAAGAAATGAAAAGAAACAAAGAGATCATATGAGTCTTATGGAGAGTAATGAGCTCACATAGAAAGAGTATGATGAATAAAAATTGTTGAGGGTTAACAAACTCAGTTTTGGTCATCGTTGTAATTAATAGGAAGTAATAAAGAAAGAGAGGTCTTCTCATATAAATATACTATCTTGGACATCTTTTATAATTGTGAGCACTCATTAAAATATGACATGCTAAAGAGTTGACATTACAAGGAAGACAACGTAATGGGTTATGTTTTCTTACATCTGAGATAAATTATATTGTCTTGAATCTTCCAACATGGTGAGCTTGCCTTTCCCCCTCATGCTAGCCAAATTCATTGCACCAAGTAGATATACTACTTGTGCTTCCAAATACCCTTAAACCAGTCTTGCCATAAGAGTCCACCATATCTACCTATGGATTGAGCAAGATCCATCAAGTAAGTTGTCATCAGTGAAAGCAATAGAAATTGCTCTCTAAATATGTATGATTGATTGGTGTGGAGGAAATAAGCTTTATACGAGCGTGTGATATGGAAGTAATAGAAGCGACAGACTGCATAATAAGGGTCCATATCACAAGTGGCAATATAAAGTGATGTTCTTTCGCATTAAGATTTTGTGCATCCAACCATAAAAGCGCATGACAACCTCTGCTTCCCTTTGCGAAGGGCCTATCTTTTACTTTTATCTCCTACATTGCATAAGAGTCATGGTGATCTTCAGCCTTCCTTTTTACATTTTATCCTTTGGCAAGCACAATATGTTGGAAAGATCCTGGTATATATGGCTAATTGGATGTGAGTTTTCATGAACAATTACTGTTGACATTATCCTTGAGGTAAACCGTTGGGAGGGAAAACTATAAGCCCATATCTTTCTCTGTGTCCGATTAAAACTCCATACCCATAAGTGTTGCGTGAGTGTCAGCAATTGTGAAAGATTATATGATAGTTGAGTATGTGGACTTGCTGAAAAGCTCTTATACATTGACTCTTTCCTATGTTATGATAAATTGCAATTGTTTCAATGACCGAGATTGTAGTTTGTTAGTTTTCAATGAAGTTTACGATTCATACTTGATATTGTGATTGAATTATTACTCTAGCATCAGATATTATATGACAAAGAATTATGTAAGTTGCTGTTCTAAGAATGATCATGACACCCTCATGTCCGTATTTTATTTTTATCGACACCTCTATCTCTAAACATGTGGACATTTTTTTCGATTTCGGCTTTTCGCTTGAGGACAAGCGAGGTCTAAGCTTGGGGGAGTTGATACGTCCATTTTGCATCATGCTTTTATATCAATATTTATTGCATTATGGCTGTTATTACACATTATGTCACAATACTTATGCCTATTCTCTCTTATTTTACAAGGTTTACATAAAGGGGGAGAATGTCGGCAACTGGGATTCTGGGCTGGAAAAGGAGCAAATATTAGAGACCTATTCTGCACAGCTCCAAAAGTCCTGAAACTTCACGGATGATGTTTTCCAAACAGCACCGGTCCACCCACATACCAAATTATCAAAGTACCGAACGCGAATCATATGAACGTGATGGAAACTAGCTTGACGGTATCCCCATGTGTCCTCGGGAGCGCTTTACTTCATAAAAGAGTTTGTCCAGGCTTGTCCTCTGCTACAAAAGGATTGGGCCACCTTGCTGCACTTTATTTACTTTTGTTACTTGTTGCTCATTACAGATTATCCTATCACAAAACTATCTGTTACCACTTATTTCAGTACTTGCAGAGAATACCTTGCTGGAAACTGCTTATCATTTCCTTCTGCTCCTCGTTGGGTTCAACACTCTTACTTATTGAAAGGACTACGATAGATCCCCTATACTTGTGGGTCATCAAGACTCTTTTCTCTTCTTCGGGAGCATTGTGCCTCCACACCACTCCAAACGAAGATTAGCATCGGCACGGGTGTGAACTTCGGGATACATCATTGTCTCCTCGTGCCTCGGTTATCTCTTAGCCGAGCCCTTTACTAATGCACTTTACTTTGTGATAGCCATATTGTTTCTTGTCATATATCTTGCTATCACCTAGTAATTTATCTTGCTTATCATAAGTTGTTGGTGCACATAGGTGAACCTAGTTGTTGTAGGTTTTGTGCTTGATAATTTAACCGCTAGGTTTATTCCGCTTTTGTTCAAGCCTAAACCATAATTATTTGAAAGTGCCTATTCACCCCCCTCTAGGCGACATCCACGATCTCACAACATCCGAGCTAGGTCTATGCGTAGATGATATGCACGAGTAGAACACAAAGAGTTGTGGGCGATTATCGTCATACTGCTTACCACCAATGTCTTATTTTAATTCGGCGGTATTGTTGGATGAAGCGGCCCGGACCAACCTTACATGACCACGTTCATGAGACTGGTTCCACCGATAGACATGCAACTAGTTTTGCATGAAGGTGGCTAGCGGGTGTCTGTTTCTCCAACTTTAGTTGAATCAAATTTGACAGCGGCTGGTCCTTTGAAGGTTAAAACAAAAAACTTGAAAATCACCGTTGAGTTTTTGATGCGTAGGTAAGAACGATTCTTGCTAGAAGCCCGTAGCAGCCATGTAAAACTTGCAACAACAAAGTAGAGGACGTCTAACTTATTTTTGCAGGGCATGTTGTGATGT
This sequence comes from Triticum aestivum, assembly GCF_018294505.1. NCBI lineage: Eukaryota > Viridiplantae > Streptophyta > Magnoliopsida > Poales > Poaceae > Triticum > Triticum aestivum. The sequence continues at coordinate 566,328,021 of NC_057803.1, forward strand.
GATATGGTCAATACATGATGTGATATACGTTATTGTGTGAGATGATCATGTTTTGTAAAAGTCACTGGCAACCGGCAGCAGCCTTATGGTTGTCTCTTTATTGTATGAAATGCAAACGCCATGTAATTGCTTTACTTTATCACTATGCGTTAACGATAGTTGTAGAAGAAATAGTCGGCGAGACGACCATGACGCTATGATGGAGATTAAGGTGTCAAGCCGGTGAAGATGGAGATCATGACGGTGCTTTGGAGATGGAGATCAAAGTCACAAGATGATGATGGCCATATCATGTCACATATTTTGATTGCATATGATGTTTATCTTTTATGCATCTTATTTTGCTTAGTACGGCGGTAGCATTATAAGATGATCCCTCACTAAAATTTCAAGGTATAAGTGTTCTCCCTGAGTATGCACCGTTGCGACAATTCGTCTTACTGAGACACCACGTGATGATCGGGTGTGATAGGCTCTACGTTCACATACAACGGGTGCAAGACAGTTTTGCACATGCGGAATACCCGGGTTAAACTTGATGAGCCTGATGTCTACTACAAAACCTTCTTCTTGTAGACGTTGTTGGGCCTCCAAGTGCAGAGGTTTGTAGGACAGTAGCAAATTTCCCTCAAGTGGATGACCTAAGGTTTATCAATCCGTAGGAGGCGTAGGATGAAGATGGTCTCTCTCAAGCAACCCTGCAACCAAATAACAAAGAGTCTCTTGTGTCCCCAACACACCCAATACAATGGTAAATTGTATAGGTGCACTAGTTCGGCGAAGAGATGGTGATACAAGTGGTATATGGATAGTAGATAAAGGTATTTGTAATCTGAAATTATAAAAACAGCAAGGTAACGAATGATAAAAGTGAGCGTAAACGGTAATGCAATGTGTGGAAATAAGGTCTAGGGTTCTTAATTTCGCTAGTGTAAGTTCCCTCAACAATACTATCATAATTGGATCACATAACTATCCCTCAACATGCAACAAAGAGTCACTCCAAAGTCACTAATAGCGGAGAACGAACGAAGAGATTATGGTAGGGTATGAAACCACCTCAAAGTTATTCTTTCCAATCAATCCGTCGGGCTATTCCTATAAGTGTCACAAACAGCCCTAGAGTTCATACTAGAATAACACCTTAAGACACAAATCAACCAAAACCCTAATGTCACCTAGATACTCCAATGTCACCTCAAGTATCCGTGGGTACGATTATACGATATGCATCACACAATCTCATATTCATCTATTCAACCAACACAAAGGACCTCAAAGAGTGCCCCAAAGTTTCTACCGGAGAGTCACGACGAAAACGTGTGCCAACCCATATGCATAGGTTCATGGGCGGAACCCGCAAGTTGATCACCAAAACATACATCAAGTGAATCATGTGGTATCCCATTGTCACCACAGATACACACGGCAAGACATACATCAAGTGTTCTCAAATCTTTAAAGACTCAATCCGATAAGATAACTTCAAAGGGGAAACTCAATCCATTACAAGAGAGTAGAGGGGGGAAGAAACATCATAGGATCCAAATATAATAGCAAAGCTCGCGATACATCAAGATCGTACCATCTCAAGAACACGAGAGAGAGAGATCAAACACATAGCTACTGGTACCTACCCTCAGCCCCGAGGGAGAACTACTCCCTCCTCGTCATGGAGAGCACCGGGATGATGAAGATGGCCACCAGAGAAAGATGCCCCTCCGGCAGGGTGCCAGAACGGGTCTAGATTAGTTTTCGGTGGCTATGGAGGCTTCTGGCGGCGGAACTCCCGATCTATTGTCTCTTCTAGAAGTTTTAGGGTACGTAGGTATATATGGGTGCAGGAAGTACGTCGATGGAGCTTCGGGGGGGCCATGAGGTAGGGGGCATGCCCTAGGGGGGGTGCGCCCCCCACCCTCATGAGCACCTCCCTTGGCTCCTGACGTGGGGTCCAAGTCCATCCGGTAGCTTTCCTTCCAAAAATAACTTCTCCAGTTGATTTCGTTCCGTTTCGACTCCGTTTGATATTCCTTTTCTTCGAAACACTAAAATAGGCAAAAAACAGCAATTCTAGGCTGGGCCTCCGGTTAATAGGTTTGTCCCAAAAATAATATAAAAGTGGATAATAAATCCCAATATTGCCCAAAACAGTAGATAACATAGCATGGAGCAATCAAAAATTATAGACGTATCAGAGCCTAGCATGCACAGATATGGCCTCGGAACTGGAGACCGACATGTAGAACGTGAATCATACTGTAGATATGATCAACATAGAGATGTTCACCATTGATGACTACTCCATCTCATGTGATGATTGGACATGGTTTAGTTGATTTGGATCACGTATCGTTTAGATGACTTGAGGGATGTCTATCTAAGTGGGAGTTCTTAAGTAATATGATTAATTGAACTTAATTTATCATGAACTTAGTCTAGGTAGTTTTGCATATCTATGTTCTAGATTAATAGCTCGCGATATTGCTCCTGTATATTTTTTGATATGTTCCTAGAGAAAACTAAGTTGAAATATGATAGTAGCAATGATGCAGACTGGGTCCGTGATCTGAGGATTATCCTCATTGCTGCACAGAAGAATTATGTCCTTGATGCACCACTAGGTGACACGCCTATTGCAGGAGCAGATGCAGACGTTATGGACGTTTGGCAAGCTCGATATGATGACTGCTTAATAGTTTAGTGCGCCATGCTTTACGGCTTAGAACTGGGACTTCAAAAGCGTTTTGAACACCATGGAGCGTATGAGATGTTCCAGGAGATGAAATTGGTATTTCAGACTCATGCCCGTGTCGAGAGGTATGAGACATCTGACAAGTACTTTGCCTACAAGATGGAGGAGAATAGCTCAACCAGTGAGCATGTGCTCAGAATGTCTGGGTACTACAATCGCTTGAATTAAGTGGGAGTTAGTCTTCCAGATAAGATAGTGATTGACAGAGTTCTGTAGTCACTATCACCAAGCTACTAGAACTTAGTGATGAACTATAATATGCAAGGGATGACGAAAATGATTCTCGAGCTCTATGCGATGCTGAAATCGGTGAAGGTAGAAATCAAGAAAGAGCATCATGTGTTGAACAAGACCACTAGTTTCAAGAAAAAGGTTGAGGGAAAGAAAGGGAACTTCAAAAAGAATGGCAAGAAAGTTGCCACTCCCGTGGAGGAGCCCAAAGATAGACCCAAGCCTGAAACTGAGTGCTTCTACTACAAAGGAAATGGTCACTGGAAGTGGAACTACCCCAAATATTTGGCGGATAGGAAGGATGGCAAAGTGAAAAAAGGTATATATGACATACATGTTATTGATGTATAATTTACTAGTGTTCATAGCAACCCCTGGGTATTTGATACCGGTTAGTTGCTAAGATCAGTAACTCCAAAAAAGAGTTGCAAAATGAACAAAGACTAGTTAAGGGCGAGGTGACGATGTGTGTTGGAAGTGATTCCAAGGTTGATAAGATCACCATCGAACACTCCTTCTACCTCCGGGATTAGTGTTGGACCTAACTAAATGTTATTTGGCGTTTGCGTTGAGCATGAATATGATTGGATCATGTTTATTGCGATACGGTTATTCATTTAAGTCAGAGAATAATTGTTGTTCTGTTTATATGAATAAAACCTTCTATGGTCATACACCCAATGTAAATGGTTTACTGAATCTCGATCGTAGTGATACACATATTCATAATATTGATGCCAAAAGATGCAAAGTTGATAATGATAGTGCAACATATTTGTGGCACTGCCGTTTAAGTCATATTGGTTTAAAATGCGTGAAGAAACACCATGCTGATGGACTTTTGGAATCACTTGATTAGGAATCATTTGATACTTGAGAACCATGCCTCATGGGCAAGATGACTAAAACTCCTTTCTCTGGAACAATGGAGCAAGCTAATTACTTATTGGAAATAATACATACCGATGTATGTGGTCTGATGAGTGTTGAGGTACACGGCAGGTATTGTTATTTTCCGACCTTCACAGATGATTTAAGTAGATATGGGTATATTTACTTAATGAAACACAAGTCTGAAACATTTGAAAAGTTCAAAGAATTTCAGAGTGAAGTATAGAATCATCATAACAAGAAAATAAAGTTTCTACAATCTGATCATGGAGGCAAATAATTGAGTTACGAGTTTGGCCTTCATTTAAAACAATTTGAAATAGTTTCACAATGACTCACGCCACCTAGAACACCACAGCGTAATGGTGTGTCCAAATGTCTTAACCGTACTTTATTAGATATGGTGCAATCTATGATGTCTCTTACCGATTTACCACTATCATTTTGGGGTTATGCATTAGAGACAGCTGCATTCACGTTAAATAGGGCACTGTCTAAATCCATTGAGACGACACCGTATGAACTTTCATTTGGCAAGAAACCTAAGCTATCGTTTCTTAAAGTTTGGGGTTGCAACACTTATGTCAAAAGGCTCCAGCCTGATCAGCTTGAATCTGAATCGGAGAAGTGCATCTTCATAGGATACCCTGAGGAAACAATTGGGTACACCTTCTACCACAGATCCTAAGGCAAGATCTTTGTTGCCAAGAATGGAAACTTTCTAGAGAAGGAGTTTCTCTTGAAAGAAGTGAGTGGGAGGAAAGTAGAACTTGACGAGGTAATTGTACCTTCTCTCGAATTGGAAAGTAGTGTTGGGGAACGTAGCATGCAATTTCAAAAAAAATCCTATGCTCACGCAAGGTCTATCTAGGAGATGCATAGCAGCGAAAGGGGGAGAGTGTGTCTACGTACCCTCGTAGACCGAAAGCGGAAGCGTTTGACAACGCGGTTGATGTAGTCAAACTTCTTCTTATTCCGACCGATCAAGCACCGAACGTGTGTCACCTCCGAGTTCTGCACACGTTCCGCTCGATGACGTCTGATAACCCACAAGTATAGGGGATCGCAATAGTTTACGAGGGTAGAGTATTCAACCCAAATTTATAGATTCAACACAAGGGGAGCCAAAGAATATTTGAAGGTATTATCAGCTAAGTTGTCAATTCAACCACACCCGGAGATTAATTATCTGCAACAACGTGATCAGTAGCAAAGTAATATGATAGTTTTGGTAATGGTAACAGTGATAGCAATAGTCTTCTAACAAGTGCAACAATAACGATTGTAGTAGTAACTTAGCAAGATCAATATAAGACAAATTCGTAGGCATTGGATCAGTGTCTTGTTGGATGATATTCATCATGAGATAGTTATAACCTAGGGCGATACGGCAGTAGCTCCAGTTCATCAATATAATGTAGGCATGTATTCCGTAAATAGTCATACGTGCTTATGGAAAGAACTTGCATGACATCTTTTGTCCTACCCTCCCGTGGCAGCGACGTCCTATTGGAAACTAAGGGATATTAAGGCCTCCTTTTAATCGAGAACCGGAACAAAGCATTAGCACACGGTGAATACATGAACTCCTCAAACTGTGGTCATCACCAGGAGTGGTCCCGACTATTGTCACCCCGGGGTTGCCGGATCATAACACGTAGTAGGTGACTATAACTTGCAAGATCGGATCTAGAACATGGATATAATGGTGATAACATAAACGGTTCAGATCTGAAATCATGGCAAATATTAGATTCCAAATTCCATTAAGGAAAGGCATGGAACACTTTCCTAGGAAGAAAATTAAATTTCCTTATGAATCTATTATGAGAGCCACTTATGGACTGCATACCAAAGATGACAATACCTAGATCTATTCTTGTTTTTATGCCAAGCTAGGGGCGTGAAACGATAGCGCTTGTTGGGAGGCAACCCAAATTTATTTTTCTTCTTTGCTTTTGCCTCCTGTTTAGTAATAAATAATTCATCTAGCCTCTGTTATGATTGTGTTTTTATGTTTTAATTAGTGTTTGTGCCAAGTAAATCCTTTAGGATCTTCTTGGGTGATTGTTGTTTGATCTTGCTGATAAAAACAGAAAGTATGCGCTCACAAGAATAATTTTCATTTTTTACCAAAGAGCGATAAAATACCAATTCCAACTGTAGTAGATCAATATATTATTTAGGCCGTCCTAATTTTTTGGAATTTTTGGAGTTACAGAAGTATTCGAAACCTCCATATTGCTACAGACTGTTCTGTTTTGCAGATTCTGCTTTTTGTGTGTTGTTTGCTTATTTTGATGAAACTATGGCTAGTATCGGGGGTATGAACCATAGAGAAGTTGGAATACAGTAGGTTTAACACTAATATAAATAAAGAATGAGTTAATTACAATACATTAAAGTGGTGGTTTGTTTTCTTATACTAACAGAGCTCATGAGATTTTCTGTTGAGTTTTGTGTTGTGAAGTTTTCAAGTTTTTGGGTAAAGATTTGATGGATTTTGGAACAAGGAGTGGCAAGAGCCTAAGCTTGGTGATTCCCAAGGCACCCCAAGGTAAAATTCAAGGACAACCAAAAGCCTAAGCTTGGGGATGCCCCGAAAGGCATCCCCTCTTTCGTCTTCGTCTATCGGTAACTTTATTTGAGGCTATATTTTTATTCATCACATCATATGTTTTTTGCTTGGAGCGTTTTGTATGATTTGAGTCTTTGCTTTTTAGTTTACCACAATCATCCTTGCCGTACACACCTTTTGAGAGAGACACACATGAGTCGGAATTTATTAGAATACTCTATGTGCTTCACTTATATCTTTTGAGCTAGATAATTTTGCTCTAGTGCTTGCTACCTCTGGAGCACTGCGTTGGATTTCCCCGAAGAGGAAAGGATGATGCAGCAAAGTAGCGTAAGTATTTCCCTTAGTTTTTGAGAACCAAGGTATAAATCCAGTAGAAGGTTGCACGCGCGTCCCTAGTACCTGCACAAAACAAATATCTCCTCACAACCAACATGATAAGGGGTTGTCAATCCCTTCACGGTCACTTACGAGAGTGAGATCTGATAGATATGATAAGATAATATTTTTGGTATTTTTGTGATAAAGATGCAAAGCAAAATAAAAGCAAAGTAAAAAGCAAAGGAAATAACTAAGTATTGGAAGATTAATATGATAAAGATAGACCCGGGGGCCATAGGTTTCACTAGTGGCTTCTCTCAAGAGCATAAGTATTTTACGGTGGGTGAACAAATTACTGTTGAGCAATTGGCAGAATTGAGCATAGTTATGAGAATATGTGGGTATGATCATGTATATAGGCATCACGTCCGAGACAAGTAGACCGACTCCTGCCTGCATCTACTACTATTACTCCACTCATCGACAGCTATCCAGCATGCATCTAGAGTATTAAGTTCATGAAAACAGAGTAACGCCTTAATCAAGATGACATGATGTAGAGGGATAAATTCATGCAATATGATAAAAAACATCTTGTTATCCTCAATGGCAACAATACAATACGTGCCTTGCTGCCCCTGCTATCACTGGGAAAGGACACCGCAAGATTGAACCCAAAGCTAAGCACTTCTCCCATTGCAAGAAAGATCAATCTAGCAGGCCAAACCAAACTGATAATTCGAAGAGACTTGCAAAGATAACCAATCATACATAAAAGAATTCAGAGAAGATTCAAATATTGTTCATAGATAATCTTGATCATAAACCCACAATTCATCGGTCTCAACAAACACATCGCAAAAGAAGATTACATCGAATAGATCTCCACGAGAATCATGGAGAAATTTGTATTGAGATCCAAAGAGAGAGAAGAAGCCATCTAGCTAATAACTATGGACTCGAAGGTCTGAGGTAAACTACTCACACTTCATCGGAGAGGCTATGGTGTTGATGTAGAAGCCCTACGTGATGGATGCCCCCTCCAGCGGAGCTCCGGAACCGGCCCCAAGATGGGATCTCGTGGATACAGGAAGTTACGGCGGTGGAATTAGGGATTCGGCTCCGTATCTGATTGTTTGGCGGTACATAGGTATATATATAGGAGGAAGGAGTACATCAGTAGAGCAACAGGGGCCCGACGAGGGTGGAGGGCGCGTCTGGGGGGGGTAGGCGTGCCCCCTACCTCGTGGCCTCCTCCTTTATTTCTTGACGTAGGGTCCAAGTCTCCTGGATCATGTTCGGTGAGAAAATCACGTTCCCGAAGGTTTCATTCCGTTTGGACTCCATTTGATATTCCTTTTCTTCGAAACCCTAAAATAGGCAAAAAACAGCAATTCTGGGCTGGGCCTCCGGTTAATAGGTTAGTCCCCAAAATAATATAAAAGTGGATAATAAAGCCCAATAATGTCCAAAACAGTAGATAATATAGCATGGAGCAATATAATATTATAGATACGTTGGAGACGTATCAAGCATCCCCAAGCTTAATTCTCGCTCGTCCTCGAGTAGGTAAATGATAAAAACAGAATTTTTGATGCGGAGTGCTACTTGGCATAATTTTAGTGTAATTCTTCTTAATGAATATTCAGATCCGAAAGATTCAAGATAAAAGTTCATATTGACATAAAAATAATAATACTTCAAGCATACTAACTAAGCAATTATGTCTTCTCAAAATAACATGGCCAAAGAAAGTTCATCCCTACAAAATCATATAGTTTAGTCATGCTCCATTTTCATCACACAAGAATGCTCTCATCATGCACAACCCCGATGACAAGCCAATAAATTGTTTCATATTTAGTAATCTCAAACCTATCAACCTTCACGCAATATATGAGCGCGAGCCATGGATATAGCACTATGGGTGGAATAGAATATGATGATGGGGGTTATGTGGAGAAGACAAAAAAAGAGAAAGTCTCACATCAACGAGGCTAATCACTGGGCTATGGAGATGCCCATCGATTGATGTTAATGCAAGGAGTAGGTATTGCCATGCAACGGATGCACTAGAGCTATAAATGTATGAAAGCTTAACAAAAGAAACTAAGTGGGTGTGCATCCAACTTGCTTGCTCACGAAGACCTAGGGCACTTGAGGAGGCCCATTGTTGGAATATACAAGCCAAGTTCTATAATGAAAATTCCCACTAGTATATGAAAGTGACAAAACAAAAGACTCTCTATCATGAAGATTATGGTGCTACTTTGAAGCACAAGTGTGGCAAAGGATAGTAGCATTGTCCCTTCTCTCTTTTTCTCGATTTTTTGGGCCTTCTTTTTTTTATATTCCTCACTTGGGACAATGCTCTAGAAAATGATGATCATCACACTTCTATTTATTTACAACTCAATGATTACAACTCCATACTAGAACAAAAGATGACTATATGAATGCCTCCGGCGGTGTACCGGGATATGCAATGAATCAAGAGTGACATGTATGAAAGAATTATGAGCGGTGGCTTTGCCACAAATACTATGTCAACTACATGATCATGGTAAGCAATATGACAATGATGAATGTGTCATGATAAACGGAATGGTGGAGCGTAGCGCAGTTAATTCCTTGGTCGAGAGGGCTTCGGATAATGCCTTGAGGGCCAATGCGGCTGTTTTGTTTTTGGCGCGGAGTGTTGTGTCCAGATCATTAGCGAGAGTGACCGTTGGGCCCGGGCATTTTGAGCTTCATGTACCCATAATGGGTATGGCTTGGAAGATCATGAACGCCTCCCGTCCTAAAAGGGCGTGGTATCCACTACTGAGCAGGGCCACTTCGAATGTAATTTCTTCGAACCTATAGTTCTCCGGTGTGCCGAATACCGCATCTAGTGTGATTTTCCCAGCACAGCGTGCTTCCCGACTGGGGATGATTCCTCTGAAGGTTGTGCTGCTTTGCTCAATGCGGTTCCAGTATATTTCCATTTTCTGAAGAGTTTCCTCATAGATGAGGTTTAATCCACGGCCGCAGTCCATGAGTACTTTGGTGAGTCGAAAGCCGTCCACAATTGGACTGAGGACCAGTGCAGCCGGTGCTCAGGCAGTTCGGAATTTAGGTTCGTCACTGGCATTGAAGGTAATAGCCATGTCACTCCGTGGATTCATTGCTGCTACGTGGCAGATTTCGGCGAGACTGCGGACTGTTTGCTTGCGCCTATTATTTGATGCGAAGGTTTCAAAAACTGTTAATACCGTATTGTTATCCATGGGATGGTACTCTGTGGTATTTGGGATAAGAAGATCCTCGCCACTTTTGGCCACCTGCCGGAGTATCCAACATGCTCTGAGGCTGTGCGTTGGTATGGTATCCGCTGTGCTATGAATTTTGCAGGGTCTGTTAAGTCATCCCTCTAATACGGTTCCATGCCCTGTAGAGGGTTTTTGTTTCTTTGTAACTAACTCGGGTGTCTTATGATAGTGCACCCTTTTACTTCGGACCAGGTGTATATTCTTAGCCGGATTATCCCAAAATTTTGTTTCGGTTTTCCAGGCGCTTTCCATCGCACAATACTTTCATACTATGGATGCCAAGTCAGCGAAGCGTGAAATGTCACGACGACTTAAGGCATTAAGGATTCCCTTGTCCGTGCAGTTATTACAGAAAAATGAGACTGTGTCTTCCTCGCGACAGTCCTTAACCTTGTTCATTACAAGGAGGAATCTGGCCCAATAATGATGTACTATTTCATGGGGCTCTTGCGTGATGTGGGAAAGATCGTTTATGTCTGGGCGGGTGGGTGGAATTGAGTCCGAACCCCTACCCAATCTGAGACCCAGGGGCCGAGGTGTTTCCAATATTGGAATTTTGGGTTCCGGTATGTTGCCCGATAAGTCTGGCCCGCTGCCTGACTCTAGGTTCAGGGCTTGGGTGATGTCCTCCTGTAAATGGGTATCCGGCTCGGAGAGCTCAGGAATCCGGACATAGTTAGAATTCAAGATAGAAGAGGAATCGTCGTATTGTTCCTCCACCACCGGAACAAGGTGGGTGACCGGTGGAGAGTTAATCTCCCTTTGATCGGGTTTAAGCCCAATCGGATCATAGTCCGTAGCGACTCCCAAGGCGGCGATGCGATCCAAGAGCTCGTTTAGGGAAGAGAGCTCCATTGGACCCATCTGCTCGGCGAATTCCGAGCCGATGTGGAGGTTGTTTTCGATGACCCGAGAAGTCATCGTCGGTGCAGCAACCGAACGGGCGGTCATGATGAAACTGCCTAGCCGGAGAGTTTGGTCGATAGCCAGGGCTCCCCCGACGGTGATGTTGTTCTTAACAATGAGACGAGGCATCCTTCCTTATGGTGACGGCACAGAGGAACTCTCAATGAAAGCACCAATGTCGGTGTCAAAACCGGCGGATCTCGGGTAGGGGGTCCCGAACTATGCGTCTAAGGCGGATGGTAACAGGAGGCTGGGGACATGATGTTTTACCCAGGTTTGGGCCCTCTTGATGGAGGTAAAACCCTACGTCCTGCTTGATTATTCTTGATAATATGAGTAGTACAAGAGTTGATCTACCACGAGATCAGAGAGGCTAAACCCTAGAAGCTAGCCTATGGTATGATTGTATGTTGTCCTACGGACTAAAACCCTCCGGTTTATATAGACACCGGAGGGGGCTAGGGTTACACAAGGTCGGTTACAAAGGAGGAGATATCCATATCCGTATTTCCTAGCTTGCCTTCCACGCCAAGTAGAGTCCCATCCGGACACGGGACGAAGTCTCCAATCTTGTATCTTCATAGTCCAACAGTCCGGCCAAAGGATATAGTCCGGCTGTCCGGAGACCCCCTAATCCAGGACTCCCTTAGTAGCCCCTGAACCAGGCTTCAATGATGATGAGTACGGTGCGCAGTGTTGTCTTCGGCATTGCACGGCGGGTTCTTCTCCAAATTTCAAACGTTTGTTAGGCAGTGTCCAGTACCATAAATGTTGAACCTCTTGGCTTCTGTGCCCAATAAGGGCTACATTCCACGCGTCGAATGAATGCGAGGCGCCAGGGCGTTTTTACATTCGCCCCCCTAGCCAGATAAACAAATTGTCTATTAAAGGGATGGGGATTCTTAGATCCAATCCATACCATCCTCCCCCAGCGAGAATCCATCGGAACGTGCTTCGGAAAGATCCACTCCAACATGGCCGACCTCCACAGCTCCTCCTCTCGCCCCCGTAGCCCCAAGCCCGGTGATTGGGAGAGGTGTTCAGTCCTACACAGTCGATTAGTTGAACTGCAGACTAAGGGATTTCTCCCTCCGGCATATATGGTGCCCGTCCGAGCCGGGCTCGCCACCTACAATGGCGGGGAGCAAGCAGAGAGCTTCCCCAGCCCCTCTACGGGGGAACGGGTATGCCTTGTCCCTTATTTATTGAGGGGACTCAGATTTCCAATTCATCTGTTCCTCCGTGGGCTCCTGGAGTTTTATGGCCTCCAACTGCATAATTTCACCCCCTGGTTCCATTTTACACATCGCTGGCTATGTTGCCCTCGGCGAGTTATTCCTGGGCTGCGAGGCTCATTTCGAGCTGTGGAAAAGGTTATTTTGCCTCGTCCCTCGCACATAGAAGGGGTCACTTTATCAAGTGGGCGGAGCCGAAATATGGCGCATCGCCGAAATCGGATACCTGTCCGGTACTCCGAAGAAAAAGTCTGAAGACTGGCCTTCGGAATGGTTTTATATGAAGGACGTCCCCCTTCCGGACCCTGTTCGGCGGGGTCTTCCTGAGTTCAGCAATGCCCCTCTGAAGAAACGCCGAAGTTGGCACCCACGGAGCCCCAGGAGGAAGACAATGGAGAAGTCCTTTACATGATGAACCGGATTAAAGTGCTGGCTCAATCAGGATTGACAGTAATCGAGGTTATGTCAATATGCATAATGCGGGGAGTGCAACCACTTCAATATCGAGGGCACCCCTTGTGGTGTTTTAACGGGGAAGATGATGCCACCCGTTGCGGGCGTAAGGGTCTGGACAACGCTGCCGCTTTAGCAAAAATTCTGTCCGAATTGTTCAAGGGAGAGGAAGAGGAGTTCATCCGCATCAAGCCACATGATGGATTCTCCATGTACAACCCTCCAAGCTGGGTGAGTTACCTCTTCTTACTCCCGTTCTTACCGCATTCTTTGTCGTAGGTACTCACCTTGAAATTTTGCGGCAGGAACTGCGAAAAGCCATAAGGGAGGTTAGCAGCCCATCTCCACAACCAGAGGACCCTGACCGGGCCCTTGGTGCCGAACTTGAAGAAGATCCGGTCATATTCGTGGAGCTGATAGACCGGCAGTTCTATCAATTAAGCTGTGATGATGCCATGGTGGCCATTACGGCTGACTATCTCAGACTGCTTCCTGCGTCGCACGTGAGAAAAACCAAAAATCCCAACTCCAAAAACTAGGATCCCCTTTTAGACACTTCACCTACCATATAAATATGGTGTTTTTATAGGGAAGGCATTCGGGACGCCATGCCGAACCCGCAGCAACTCGCCCACAAGAGGCACTGAGGCCGGGCAGGCCAAAAAGAAAGGCAGTCAGGACGGAGACGCTGGCGCAGAGGTATGACAGAAACCCCGCTCCGTGGTTGTCATCTTTTTTGAGATGTAATGACGTCCATGTTTCTTTAATAGAAAAAACGCTCGCCAAAATATGTCCGGTGAGGCTGCCGATCATGCTTCCACCAGTCGGGCTCCAGGACAGGACATAGAGGCGGAAGCCGACATGGGGAGGACGCCGGATAGTCCCCCTACAGAGGATGTGGATAGGTTATCCGCTACACATTCATAAGTGGAGAGCACCATGAATCATAGGTGTCGCCGGGCCGTACTCTGTGACGCTTGCTTCTCACTAGAGGCATTTGATGCCTTCAATTCTGGAGAGGCGTACCTTCGTGCTGCCCAAAATGGTCTAGCCAGAGCCACGGACCAGTATGTAAACGATGTACGGGTAAGAAAATCTGACGATTATATGTATCAGTAGCCCCTGAGACTTGAAACAGTTAGCAGAACTGATTTAAGAATCATCTTATTGTGTAGGTTCTTACAGAGAAGAATAGTCGACTGTCACAGGAGCTGGAGGAATGCAAGAGCCAACTTCGGGCCGCTGTTGCCGCATTGAAGGAACCTAAAAAGTCCCCAACTGGTAACATTTTTTTCAAAGAATGATAGGTACCATATAGCATGCGGCATGGCTGCAGATCTAATAATAGATGTTGCAGATGAATCCGGAGAGAATCCGGAGGAGCAGCATGCCGTACGATAGCTAAAGGCTAGCGAACGCGTGCTGACTGAGGTCAGGCGGGAGAAAAACAAGCTCCAAGACGCCAATACCAAGCTGAGCGTGGAACTGAAAGATGTTCGAGCCCAGCTTGCAGACTCCGAGAAGGAGAATAAGAGGCTTCGACATGGCATATTTAGTAAGTGCTTGAATGAACCCTTAATAAAGGGGACGGCGGAGAAGCCGGCTAACAGAGTTATGTCTGCAGGTACGCTGACGGGTCATCCCGCGGAGGAGATGCCCGGGTCTGCGGGTGATCTTCTATCCGAGCTCTCACAACTGCACGAACAAGTTCGGCGGGTGATGCAAGTTATTGCCCAGGCCTTGTGGCCATCCGTCTCCCTGCCAGAAGGCGTTGGAGAGCTTGTGGAGAAGCTCAAGGGAGCGCGGCGGCGCTTCCGATTATGGAAGATATCTGCCTGCCGTCAAGGTGCCAGGGAAGCCTGGGCCATGGTGAAGACGCGGTATACCAAGGCTGACCCAAATCACATGGCCGAGGTCGGACCTGTGGGGCCCGACGGGAAAGAGATCCCCGTTAGCTTAGTCTATGGGCAAGTAGAATTAGCCGCAAAGTATTCCCAATAGGATTGTAGGCTAGACCGCTTGTTGGACGGTATAGAAGAGGAATTTAGTCAGTCCACATGACTATGTAATTAAAATGACATGTTTAATGCCTTCTAGCCGGATTGTAGATCATTTGTCAGGGCGGACCTTTTCGCTTCAACCTCGGGACCCGATAGTCCGGAGTGTATCCGAATACTCGCTCAGTTATATAAGAACCGGGGTATGCGTGGAGACCAGGCGTAGGGGTCATTAGTGCTTGAATAGACAAGTGCCCAACTAGTTATGTTATATTACATGGGTAGTAAGAAACATCTTCCAGGGAGAATAGTTCCATTAAGGGTTCCTTTCCCTGGGTATGCATGCCCTAAAGTGCATGTCCGGACTGCGAGAGGAAACGCAGGAAAAAACATCTGGGGGCACATATGGAAAATAAAAAAAAATCATCTTTTGTTCACCGACCGAATATTCCCTTAAGAACGCTAGCTTTCGGCTTCACCTAGTCTGAGGTACACATCCAGCTGACCCGGCAGTAACAATCGCAGAGGTGCTCCCCTTATGCCCTAGCCGAATTAAAGGGAACGTAGGGCATAAATACAAGAGCCAGGCGACCCAGCTTGGCCAAAACTTAAGTCATATCGATGCATATAATGGCGAAGAAAAGGTACATGTGGAAGAATAACACATGTGTTGGGCATGAAGCCCAGATGGATAATTAAGCTTTTGTGTGTAAGAAGCCCCCAGGTATATTGAGCATGGTTAGCGTATCTATAATGTGCAAGCGAGGCACAAGTTGGCCCTTGAAGGCCTTCAAAAAGAATAAAAGAAAGAAAGAGAAAAAAGACAGATAATATATATATGCAAAAAATGGGCAGAGGAAGAAGACAAACATAGAGTCCGGCGCTAGGCGTAGAAACTTCGGAGCCTGGCTGCGTTCCATGGGTTTGGCTCAAGTCGATTATTCGATGCATCCCGCAGACGGTACACTCCACCAGTCAGAACTTGGTCAATAATGAAGGGACCTTCCCATTTGGGCTTGAGCTTGGACTTTTTCTTCTCCGGCAGGCGTAGAACTAACTCGCCAATGTTATAAGTTTTGGCCCGTACTTCTCTGTTTTGGTATCTGCGAGTTTGTTGCTGATAAAATGCGGAACGGGCTTTTGCCACGTCGCGCTCTTCCTCCAGGGTGTCTAGACTGTCCTGCCGATCGAGCTCGGCCTCTCTTTCTTCGTACATGTGCACTCGAGGTGAGTCATGAATTATGTCGCAGGGCAGGACTGCCTCTGCGCCGTATACCATAAAGAAGGGTGTATATCCGGTACTGCGATCCGGCGTGGTCCACAGCCCCCAGAGTACGGAGTCGAGCTCCTCTACCCAGTGCGAGTTAGACTCTGTTAAGGACCGCACTAATCTGGGTTTAATGCCACTCATGATAAGACCATTTGCTCGCTTGACTTGGCCGTTGGTTTGTGGGTGATAGACGGAAGCATAATCGAGCTTGATGCCCATGTTGCTGCACGAGAGTTTGACCTTGTCGGCCGTGAAGTTCGTGCCGTTGTCAGTGATGATGTTGTGGGGGACGCCATAACGGTGTACAACCCCGGATATGAAGTCTATCACCGGTCCGAATTTGGCTGTTTTAACAGGTTTGGCTTCTATCCATTTGGTGAATTTATCCACCATGACCAGTAGGTATTTTTTCTTGTGGGTTCCCCCCTTAAGGGGTCCGACCATGTCAAGCCCCCAGACCGCGAAGGGCCAGGTAATGGGGATTGTTTGGAGGGCGGTGGGTGGCATATGCCTTTGGTTTGCAAAAAGCTGGCAACCGGCGCAGTGTTGGACCAAGTCCTATGTGTCTGCCCGGGCCGTCGGCCAATAAAAACCTGTATGGAAGGCCTTGCTTACGAGGGCCCGGGCTGCAGCGTGATGACCGCCGAGTCCGGCGTGAATTTCTGCCAAAATCTTCCGCCCTTCCTCTTCGGAGATGCACCTTTGAAGGACTCCGGTAGTGCTTTTTTATATAGCTCTCCCTCGTGGACCCTGTAGGCTTTAGATCGCCGCACTATGCAGCGTGCCTCATTTTGGTCCTCGGGAAGTTCCTGCCTAGTTAGGTAGGCCAGGAATGGTTTTGTCCACGGGGCGATGACGACCATTATTACGTGGGCTGAAGGTGTTATTTCGGTGGCAGAGCCTCCGATTATGTCAGAGTGTTCGGTGTCGGGCGTTTTGGCCGGGTCCGGACTATTGTTACCGGTGTCCCCTTCCCATACCACCGATGGCTTAAACAACCTCTCCAAAAAGATGTTGGGGGGACCGCGTTGCGTTTTGTGCCGATGCGGGCGAGGATATCCGCCGCCTGATTGTTTTCCCGAGCCACATGGTGAAATTCGAGCCCCTTAAACCGAGCTGACATATTTAGGACGGCGTTTCGATAGGCCGCCATCTTCGGATCCTTGGCATCGAAGTCTCCATTTATTTGGGATATTGCAAGGTTTGAATCCCCACGCACCTCCAGGCGTTGAATGCCCGTGGAGACTGCCATCCGAAGACCATGCAGTAGAGCTTCGTATTCGGCTGCGTTGTTGGAGTCTGTATACAGTATCTGCAGCACGTATTGAACGGTATCTCCGGTTGGGGACGTCAGGACGACGCCAGCCCCTAGACCAGCCAGCATTTTAGAGTCGTCGAAGTGCATGATCCAATTGGAGTATGCGCCGTACTCTTTAGGGAGTTCGGCTTCCGTCCATTCAGCGACAAAGTCGGCCAATACTTGCGATTTAATGGCTCACCGAGGTTTGTATGTTATGTCGAACGGGAGGAGCACAATTGCCCATTTGGCAATCCGGCCCGTAGCATCGCGGTTGTTTATAATATCATTAAGTGGCACTTTCGAGGCTACTTTAATCGAACACTCCTGAAAGTAGTGTCGCAGCTTCCGGGATGCCATGAATACCGCATAGGCTATCTTTTGGTAATGTGGGTACTGTGATTTGCATGGAGTGAGGACGGTGGATACATTGTATACCGGCTTTTGAAGAGGGAATTTATGTCTGTCAGCTTCTCGTTCAACGACGAGCACTGCGCTTACAACTTGGTGAGTTGCCGCAATGTACAACAACATTGGTTCGCCGATGTTTGGCGCGGCCAGGATTGGGTTGGTTGCCAGTATGGCTTTTATTTCTTCCAATCCGGCTGTGGCGGCGTCCGTCCACTCAAAGTGTTCGGTGCATCAAAGGAGGCGATAAAGGGGTAATGCCTTTTCTCCTAAGTGGGAGATAAAGCGGCTTAGAGCTGCCACACATCCAGTTAATTTCTGGATTTGCTTGAGGTCTGTTGGGGTAGCCAACGGTGACAAAGCTCGAATTTTGGCCGGATTAGCTTCAATTCCTCTACTGGAGACAATGAAACCCAGGAGTTTTCCGGCTGGCACGCTGAAAACACATTTTTTCGGATTGAGCTTGATGTCGTATGTTCGGAGGTTGTCGAATGTGAGCCTCAAGTCGTCTATTAGAGAGTCGACGTGTTTGGTTTTGACGACCACATCATCTATTTATGCCTCTACTGTTTTACCGATATGTTTCTCCAGACATGTCTGAATCATGCGCTGATACGTTGCGCCGGCGTTTTTGAGCCCAAAAGGCATTGTGTTGAAACAGAATGGGTCGTATGGTGTGATAAATGTCGTTGCGGCTTGGTCAGACTCCGCCATCTTGATTTGGTGGTAGCCGGAGTATGCGTCGAGGAAACACAATGACTCGTGTCTGCGGTAGCATTGATAATTTGATCGATGCGGGGGAGGGGGAAGGGATCCTTTGGGCAAGCCTTGTTGAGGTCCTTGAAATCGACACAGAGGCGCCAGGATTTGTCCTTCTTTGGTACCATCACCAGGTTTGCTAGCCAGTCCGAGTGTTTTATTTCTCTAATGAATCCGGCCTCCAATAACTTGGCTAGTTCCTCTCCCATAGCCTGTCTCTTAGGTTCAGAGAAACACCGAAGAGCCTGCTTGACCGGCTTGAATCCCTTTACGATACTGAGGCTGTGCTCGGCCAGCCTGCGTGGGATTCCTAGCATGTCTGAGGGGTGCCAGGTGAATATGTCCCAATTCTCACGCAGGAACTCTCGTAGTGCGGCGTCCACGGCGGGGTTTAACTATGCCCCGATGGAAGCTGTTTTTGTAGGGTCCGTTGGGTGGACTTGGAATTTGACTATTTCGTCCGCTGGTTTAAAAGAGGTGGACTTGGATCTCTTGTCAAGTATTACATCGTCCCTGTCCACCATGGAGTGTAGCGCAGTTAATTCCTCGGCCGAGAGGGCTTCGGATAATGCCTCGAGGGCCAATGCGGCTGTTTTGTTTCCGGCACGGAGTGTTGTGTCCGGATCACTAGCGAGAGTGATGATTCCGTTGGGCCCGGGCATTTTGAGCTTCATGTACCCATAATGGGGTATGGCTTGGAAGATCGTGAACGCCTCCCGTCCTAAAAGGGCGTGGTATCCACTACTAAACAGGGCCACATGGAATGTAATTTCTTCGGACCTATAGTTCTCCGGCATGCCGAATACCACATCTAGTGTGATTTTCCCATCACAGCATGCTTCCCGACTGGGGATGATTCCTCTGAAGGTTGTGCTACTTTGCTCAATGCGGTTCCAGTCTATTTCCATTTTCTGAAGAGTTTCCTCATAGATGAGGTTTAATCCACTGCCGCCGTCCATGAGTACTTTGGTGAGTCGAAAGCCATCCACAATTGGACTGAGGACCAGTGCAGCTGGTGCTCGGGCAGTTCAGAATTTAGGTTCGTCACTGGCATTGAAGGTAATAGCCGTGTCACTCCATGGATTCATTGCTGCTACGTGGCAGATTTCGGCGAGGCTGCGGAGTGTTCGCTTGCGCCTATTATTTAATGCGAAGGTTTCAAAAACAGTTAATACCGTATTTTTATCCACGGGATGGTAATCTGTGGTATTTGGGATAAAAAGACCCTCGCCACTTTTGGCCACCTGCCGGAGTATCCAACATGCTCTGAGGTTGTGCGTTGGTATGGTATCCGCTGTGCTATGAATTTTGCAGGGTCCGTTAAGCCATCCCTCCAATACGGTTCCATGCCCTGTAGAGGGTTTTTGTTTCTTTGTAACTAACTCGGGTGTCTTATGATAGTGCACCCTTTTACTTCGGACTGGGTGTATATTCTTAGCCGGATTATCCCAAAATTTCGTTTTGGTTTTCCAGGCGCTTTCCATCGCACAATACTTTCGTACTATGGATGCCAAGTCAGCGAAGCGTGATATGTCACGGTGACTTAAGGCGTTAAGGATTCCCTTGTCCGTGCAGTTATTACAGAAAAATGAGACTGCGTCTTCCTCGCGACAGTCCTTAACCTTGTTCATTACAAGGAGGAATCTGGCCCAATAATGATGTAATATTTCATGGGGCTCTTGCGTGATGTGGGAAAGATCATTTATGTCTGGGCGGGTGGGTGGAATTGAGTCCGAACCCCTACCCAATCTGAGACCCAGGGGCCGAGGTGTTTCCAATATTGGAATTTCGGGTTCCGGTATATTGCCCGATAAGTCTGGCCCGCTGCGTGACGCTAGGTTCAAGGCTTGGGTGATGTCCTCCCGTAAACGGGTATCCGGCTCGGAGAGCTTAGGAATCCGTACATAGTTAGTCCTCAAGATAGAAGAGGAATCGTCGTATTGTTCCTCCACCACCGCAACATGGTGGGTGACTGGTGGAGAGTTAATCTCCCTTTGATCGGGTTTAAGCCCAATCCGATCATTGTCCGTAGCGACTCCCAAGGTGGCAATGCGATCCAAGAGCTCGTTTAGGGAAGAGAGCTCCATTGGACCCATCTGCTCGGCGAATTCCGAGCCGACGTGGAGGTTGTTTTCGATGACCCGAGAAGTCATCGTCGGGGCAGCAGCCGAACGGTCGGTCATGATGAAACTGCCTAGCCGGAGAGTTTGGCCGGCAGCTAAGGCTCCCCCGGCGGTGATGTTGTTCTTAACAACGAGACAAGGCATTCTTCCTTATGGTGACAGCACATAGGAACTCTCAATGAAAGCACCAATGTCAGTGTCAAAACCGGCGGATCTCGGATAGGGGGTCCCGAACTGTGCGTCTAAGGCGGATGGTAACAGGAGGCTGGGGACACGATGTTTTACCCAGGTTCGGGCCCTCTTGATGGAGGTAAAACCATACGTCCTGCTTGATTATTCTTGATAATATGAGTAGTACAAGAGTTGATCTACCACGAGATCGGAGAGGCTAAACCCTAGAAGCTAGCCTATGGTATGATTGTATGTTGTCCTACAGACTAAAACCCTCCGGTTTATATAGACACGAGAGGGGGCTAGGGTTACACAAGGTTGGTTACAAAGGAGGAGATATCCATATCCGTATTGCCTAGCTTGCCTTCCACGCCAAGTAGAGTCCCATCCGGACACGGGACGAAGTCTCCAATCTTGTATCTTCATAGTCCAACAGTCCGGCCAAAGGATCTAGTCCGGCTGTCCGGAGACCCCCTAATCCAGGACTCCCTCAGCAATATATCTCGGAATGGCTATGTAAATGCCATAATAGGTAGGTATGGTGGCTGTTTTGAGGAAGATATAAGGAGGTTTATTTGTGAAAGAGCGTATCATATCACAGGGTTTGGATGCACCGGCGAAGTTTGCACCAACTCTCAATGTGAGAAAGGGCAATGCATGGTACCGAAGAGGCTAGCAATGATGGAAGGGTGAGAGTGCGTATAATCCATGGACTCAACATTAGTCATAAAGAACTCACATACTTATTGCAAAAATCTACAAGTCATCAAAAACCAAGCATTACGCGCATGCTCCTAGGGGGATAGATTTGTAGGAAAAGACCATCGCTCGTCCCCGACCGCCACTCATAAGGAGGACAATCAAAGAACACATGTTTCAAATTTGTTACATAACTTTACCATACGTGCATGCTATGGGACTTCCAAACTTCAAGACAAGCATTTCTCAAATTCACAACTACTCAACTAGCACGAATTTGATATTATTACCTCCATATCTCAAAACAATCATCAAGCACCAAACTTCTCTTAGTATTCAAAACACTCATAGGAAGATTTTTACTAATCTTGAATACCTAGCATATTAGGATTATAGAAAATTACCATGCTATTTAAGACTCTCAAAATAATCTAAGTGAATCATGAGAGATCAATAGTTTCTATAAAACAAATCCACCACCGTGCTCTAAAAGATATAAGTGAAGTACTAGAGCAAAACTATATAACTCAAATGATATAAGCGAAGCACATAGAGTATTCTAACAAATTCCAAATCACGTATGGCTCTCTCAAAAGGTGTGTACAGCAAAGATGATTGTGGTAAACTAAAAAGCAAAGACTCAAATCATACAAGACGCTCCAAGCAAAACACATATCATGTGGTGAATAAAAATATAGCTCCAAGTAAAGTTACCGATAGAAGTAGATGAAAGAGGGGATGCCTTCTGGGGCATCCCCAAGATTTGGCTTTTATGTGTCCTTAGATTATCTTGGGGGTGCCATGGGCATCCCCAACCTTATGCTCTTTCCACTCCTTGTTCCATAATCCATCAAATCTTTACCCAAAACTTGAAAACTTCACAACACAAAACTCAAAGTAGAAAATCTCGTGAGCTCCGTTAGCGAAAGAAAACAAAAGACCACTTCAAGGTACTGTAATTAAATCATTATTTATTTGTATTGGTGTTAAACCTACTGTATTCCAACTTCTATATGGTTTATAAACTATTTTACTAGCCATAGATTCATCAAAATAAGCAAACAACACACGTAAAACAGAATCTGTCAAAAACAGAACAATCTGTAGTAATCTGTAGCTAGCGCAAGATCTGGAACCCCGAAAAATTTAAAATAAATTGATGGAAGTGAGGAATTTATCTATTAATAATCTTCAAAAATAATTAACTAAATAGAACTTTCCAAATAAAAATGGCGGCAGTTCTCGTGAGCGCTAAAGTTTCTGTTTTTTACAGCAAGATATCAAGACTTTCCCCAAGTCTTCCCAACGGTTCTACTTGGCACAAACACTAATTAAACACAAAAAACACAACCAAAACAGAGGCTAGGTAAATTATTTATTAATAAACCAGAGAAAAAAACAAGGAATAAAAATAAAATTGGGTTGCCTCCAACCAAGCGCTATCGTTTAACGCCCTTATCTAGGCATAAAAAGCAAGGATAGATCTAGGTATTGCCATCTTTGGTAGGCCATCCATAAGTGGCTCCCATAATAGATTCATAAGGTAATTTAATTTTCTTTCTAGGAAAGTGTTCCATGCCTTTCCTTAACGGAAATTGGAATCTCATATTTCCTTCCTTCATATCTATAATTGCACCAATCGTTCTAAGGAAAGGTCTACCAAGAATAATAAGACATGAAGGATTGCAATCTATGTCAAGAACAATAAAATCTATGGGAACATAACTCCTATTTGCGACAATAAGAACATTATTAATTCTTCCCATAGGTTTCTTAATAGTGTAATCCGCAAGGTGCAAGTTTAGAGAGCAATCATCAAAATCACGGAAACCTAACAAATCGCACAAAGTCTTTGGGACCGTGGAAACATTAGCACCCAAATCACATAAAGCATAGAACTCATGATCTTTAATCTTAATTTTAATAGTTGTATCCCACTCATCATAAAGTTTTCTAGGGATAGAAACTTCCAACTCAAGTTTTTCTTCGTAAGATTGCATCAAGGCATCAACGATATGTTTAGTAAACGTTTTATTTTGACTATAAGCATGAGGAGAATTTAGCACGGATTGCAACAAGGAAATACAATCAATCGAAGAGGAATTTTCATAATTAAATTCCTTGAAATCCAAAATAGTGGGTTTAGCAACATCTAGGGTTTTAATTTCTTCAATCCCACTTTCATCAAATTTAGCATCGAGATCTAAAAACTCCGAATTTTTGGAACGCCTTCTAGGTAAAGGTGAATCATAATCAATCCCATCATTATTAAGATTCATATTGCAAAACAAAGATTTAATAGGGGATACATCAATAACTTTTAGATCTTCATCTTTATTTTCATAGGAACTAGAAGAACACGCTCTTGTACAGGCATCTTTCTTAGCACGCATCCTAGCGGTTCTTTCTTTGCACTCATCAATGGAAATTCTCATGGCTTTGAGAGACTCATTGATATCATGCTTAGGTGGAATAGATCTAAGTTTCAAAGAATCAACATCAAGAGAAATTCTATCCACGTTCCTAGCCAAATCATCAATCTTAAGCAATTTTTCTTCAATCAAAGCATTGAAATTCTTTTGCAAAGTAATAAATTCTTTAATATTAGATTCAAAATCAGAGGAAAACTTATTATAATTTCCATAAGAATTGTTGTAGGAATTACCATAATTATTAGAGGGATTACTAGGATAAGGCCTAGGATTAAAATATCCTCTATGCGCGTTGTTACCAAAATTATTCCTACCAACAAAATTCACATCCATAGATTCATTATTATTCTCAATCAAAGTAGACAAGGGCATATCATTAGGATCAGAAGAAACACTCTTACTAGCAAATAATTTCATAAGTTCATCCATCTTTCCACTCAAAACATTAATTTCTTCTATCGCATGCACCTTTTTATTAGAAGATCTTTCAGTATTCCATTGAGAATAATTAACCATAATATTATCTAGGAGTTTAGTAGCTTATCCTAAAGTGATTTCCATAAAAGTGTCTCCCGCGACCGAATGTAAAAGATTTCTAGAAGCAAAATTCAATCCGGCATAAAAATTTTGTATAATCATCCACAAATTCAAACCATGAGTAGGGCAATTACGTATCATTAATTTCATCCTGTCCCAAGCTTGTGCAACATGTTCATGATCAAGTTGCTTAAAATTCATAATATTGTTTCTGAGGGAGATGATCTTAGCGGGAGGAAAATACTTAGAGATAAAAGCATCTTTGCACTTGTTCCAAGAATCAATACTATTTTTAGGCAAAGACGAAAAGCAAGCTTTAGCATGATCTCTAAGCGAAAAAGGAAATAGCTTCAACTTAACAATATCATTGTCCACATCTTTCTTCTTTTGCATATCACACAAATCAACGAAGCTATTTAGATGTGTAGCGACATCTTCACTAGGAAGGCCGGAAAACGGATCTTTCATGACAAGATTCAGCAAAACAACATTAATTTCACAAGATTCAGCATCGGTAAGAGGAGCAATCGGAGTGCTAATAAAATCATTGTTGTTGGTATTGGTAAAGTCACACAATTTAGTGTTATCTTGAGCCATCGTGACAAGCAAGCAATCCAACACACAAGCAAACAAAAAGCAAACGGGCAAAAAGAGGCAAATAGAGAAAGAGAGGGAGGATAGAGAGAGAGGGCGAATAAAACGGCAATGGTGAAGTGGGGGGGAGGAAAACGAGAGGCAAATGGCAAATAATGTAATGCGGGAGATAAGGGTTGTGATGGGTACTTGGTATATTGAATTTTGCGTAGACTCCCCGTCAATGGCGCCAGAAATGGCTCGTTGTCGGGAGTCAAATCTTGACTTGCACGAACCTCCCCGGCAACGGGGCCAGAAATTCTTCTTGCTACCTCTTGAGCACTGCGTTGGATTTCCCCGAAGAGGAAAGGATGACGCAGCAAAGTAGCGTAAGTATTTCCCTCAGTTTTTGAGAACCAAGGTATCAATCCAGTAGGAGGTTGTGCACGCGTCCCTAGTACATGCACGAAACTAATAACTCCTCGCAACCAACATGATAAGGGGTTGTCAATCCCTTCACAGTCACTTACGAGAGTGAGATCTGATAGATATGATAAGATAATATTTTTGGTATTTTTGTGATAAAGATGCAAAGTAAAATAAAAGCAAAGTAAAAAAGCAAAGGAAATAACTAAGTATTGGAAGATTAATATGATGAAGATAGACCCGGGGGCCATAGGTTTCACTAGTGGCTTCTCTCAAGAGCATAAGTATTTTACGGTGGGTGAACGAATTACTATTGAGCAATTGACAGAATTGAGCATAGTTATGAGAATATCTGGGTATGATCATGTATATAGGCATCACGTCCGAGACAAGTAGACCGACTCCTGCCTGCATCTACTACTATTACTCCACTCATCGACCGCTATCGAGCATGCATCTAGAGTATTAAGTTCATGAAAACAGAGTAACGCCTTAAGCAAGGTGACATGATGTAGAGGGATAAATTCATGCAGTATGATAAAAACCCCATCTTGTTATCCTCGATGGCAATAATACAATACGTGCCTTGCTGCCCTACTGTCATTGGGAAAGGACACCGCAAGATTGAACCCAAAGCTAAGCACTTCTCCCATTGCAAGAAAGATCAATCTAGTAGGCCAAACCAAACTGATAATTCAAAGAGACATGCAAAGATAACCAATCATACATAAAAGAATTCAGAGAAGATTCAAATATTGTTCATAGATAATCTTGATCATAAACCCACAATTCATCGGTCTCAACAAACACACCACAAAAAGAATAATACATCGAATAGATCTCCACAAGAGAGGGGGAGAACATTGTATTGCGATCCAAAAAGAGAGAAGAAGCCATCTAGCTAATAACTATGGACCCGAAGGTCTGAGGTAAACTACTCACACTTCATCGGAGAGGCTATGGTGTTGATGTAGAAGCCCTCCGTGATGGATGCCCCCTCCGGCGGAGCTTCGGAACAGGCCCCAAGATGGGATCTCGTGGATATAGGAAGTTACGGCGGTGGGATTAGGGTTTTGGCTCTGTACTTGGTCGTTTGGGGGTACGTAGGTATATATAGGAGGAAGGAGTACGTCGGTGGAGCAACAGGGGGCCCACGAGGGTGGAGAGCGTGCCTAGGGGGGTAGGCGCGCCCCCTACCTCGTGGCCTCCTCCTTTATTTCTTGACATAGGGTCCAAGTCTCCTGGATCATGTTCGGTGAGAAAATCACGTTCCCGAAGGTTTCATTCCGTTTGGACTCCGTTTGATATTCCTTTTCTTCAAAACCCTAAAATAGGCAAAAAAACAGCAATTCTGGGCTGGGCCTCCGGATAATAGGTTAGTCCCAAAAATAATATAAAAGTGGATAATAAAGCCCAATAATGTCCAAAACAGTAGATAATATAGCATGGAGCAATCAAAAATTATAGATACGTTAGAGACGTATCAGTGCTTCACTTATATCTTTTAGAGCACGGTGGTGGTTTATTTTATAGAAATTATTGATCTCTCATGCTTCACTTATATTATTTTGAGAGTATTTTAGAACAGCATGGTAACTTGCTTTGGTTATAAAATTAGTACTAATATGATAGGCATTCAAGATGGGTATAATAAAAACTTTCATATAGAGTGCATTAAAAACTATGAGAAGTTTGATACTTGATAATTGTTCTGAGATATAAAGATGGTGATATAAGAGTTGTGCTAGTTGAGTAACTGTGGAATTGAGAAATACTTGTGTTCAGGTTGGCAAGTCCCGTAGCATGCACATATGGTAACCGTTGTGTGACAAATTTGAAGCACGAGGTGTTCTTTGAGTGCCTTCCCTATGAGTGGTGGTCGAGGACGAGCAATGGTCTTTTCCTACCAATCTATCCCTCTAGGAGCATGTGCGTAGTGTTTGGTTTTGATGACTTGTAGATTTTTGCAATAAGTATGTGAGTTCTTTATAACTAATGTTGAGTCCATGGATTGTACGCACTCTCACCCTTCCACCATTGATAGCCTCTCTTGTACCGTGCAACTTTCGCCGGTACCATAAACCCATCATTTACCTTCATCAAAACAGCCACCATACGTACCTATTATGGCATTTACATAGCCATTCCGAGATATATTGCCATGCAACTTTCCAGTGTTCCTTTTATTATGACATGCTCATCATAGTCAGATTGCTTTGCATGATCATGTAGTTGACATCGTATTTGTGGCATGGCCACCATTCATAAATTTTTTATACATGTCACTCTTGATTCATTGCACATCCCGGTACAGCGCCGGAGGCATTCACATAGAGTCATATTCTGTTCTAAGTATTGAGTTGTAAGTAAATAAAAGTGTGATGATCTTCATTATTAGAGCATTGTCCCATGTGAGGAAAGGATGATGGAGACTATGATTCCCCCACAAGTCGGGATGAGACTCCGGACGAAAAAAGAGGCGATAAAAAAGAATATATAGGGTCGCGCTATTCATCACCCTAGGTGAGGAATAGTTATTCTTCACCCCCCTCTATTTTACCATCAATGCACCATAATTTTACGTTTCGTAAGTTTTGTCTTATTTCCGACGTAAAAAGGGACCGTAACAAAAATATATAATCGCCGTAAAAAATATTTTATGTTATGTAAAATTACAAACGTAAAAATATAGTCTAAAATACACATAAACTACAAATTTTCTTGTCTTATGACCTATATTTTTATTTTCTTATGTCAAATTTTACGTAGTGAATCAATAAGAATGTAACTATTTGAATTTGAAACGTAATTTAATTATGAAATGATCGTAAGATTACCTCGGGTGAAGAATAACTTATTCTGCACCCTGGGTGATGAATAGTAACACTATATATATAGGATCCCCGTTCCCCTTATAGGATCTGAATCGGTACGACAAAAAGAAACAAGCCCACCCCGAAACCCAAAACAAAACACACCAGGTTCGACCCGATCCCACCAAAAAAACCTCGCCGTCTCCCTCCCACGCCGGCACCGCCCACCCCCGCGCACCGGCCGCTGCCCTCCCCCATGCACCGGCCGCCGCCCTCCCCCGCGCACCGGCCGCCGCCCTCCCCGCGCATCGGTCGCCGCCCTCCCCCGCGCAGCGGCCGCCGCCCTCCCCGCCCATCGGTCGCCTCCCTCCCCCGCGCACCGGCCGCCTCCCTCCCCCGTGCTCCGGCCAGCTCCCTCCCCTTGCTCCGGCCGCCTCCCTCCCTGTGCTCCGGCCGCCTTTCTCCCCGAGATCCGGCCGCCTTCCCTGCGAGGTCCCATGGCCGCACCACCGCCCCCCAGCCCCTCCGTCCGCAAGCAAGGGCTTTGGGCCGCCCTCCTCGCCCTGGGTGCTCGGCTGGCCGTCGACGGCAGAAGCGTGGTGGTGGGTGCTCGCGTGTTGGGGTACTGGTGTGCTGCTTCTCCGGCGAGGACGCCGTGCTACACTCGCACCGCCACTCATCTCCATTTTTTCTGGTATATTTCTGTAGTAGTTCTTCAGTGCGCACAAAAAGGACCAGCAGTTCAATTACTATAAATTACTAAATTCCTTAAGCTGGCCTCCTCTTGTACTTTAGATTTTCAATATTGGTCTAGTCAGTATGGTGAAGATGAAGTTCCTTTATTAACTTCTCCGGTTAATATACATGAACATGGTCATCTTTTTTACATGTACTAACATCAGCTCATTCAGAGTTTTTCCTGTGCTTGTAACACAAATCAGCTCAAAATCTCGAGAGAAGTAAGCTCAAAGAAAAAAAATACAGAAGTTCGTAGCCGAGATGTTTGCATATGTTTTGTTGAATTGAATTCCTTCCTAAAAAAGAACTAAAGGAGGTTAAGAAGCATGGTTGTATTTTCTTATGTGTTTTTTTCCCTTCAATTACAGAAAAAAGGACAACTACATATTTTGCAATGTTTCAGCTACAAAAGATACATCAGTTCAAATGAGAACAAACATCAGTTCAAAAAATATATAAAGGAGGCTGTGAGCCAAAATAACTGATATTTTTGTTCTATTTAATTTTTCAGCTGAAAAAGAGAACAATTTCTCTCTATCTATCCTTCTTTTGAGGAAGATTGGGATGGGAGTCGGCGAGGGGGGGGGGCAAAGTGTGTTGTTGCTTCTACAATTTCAAACATGAATTTGAGAAAAGTTATTCCTTGGCTAAGTTCAAAAATTGTCATTCTGTGAAGTTCAACTATTCAACCATGAACTACTAAATGGTGGAGTTGCATTTTGTTTCTTCAGTACATACATGATTGAATGTAATCAATGGAACATATGTCGAATCTCCAAGATAGATTTCATATTTATTTTCTTGCAAGTAGCAAATCTTTCCGTGGATCAGTACAACTTATGTACGACCTTTTGTTCACAAATCTTGTAGTATTGTTTCTACATGAATCTTTTTAGTACTTTGTACAGCAAGTGTTGTCCATTTGTAAAATTATGTGAATGAGTAGCATAAATAAATAAAATATGAAAAAGGCATCCTTCACTCTTGCAGTCTTGAAGGTAATTAAGTGCCTTTAGAAATTCTAACAATCCATCCTAGACTAACCAAAACAGTACATGTTAGTTTTTAAAAAAGAATCTAGTATAAGTTGATCAACGTTTTAATTCTTTTAACTATATATGCACTTCATTATAGTCAACCATTGGTTAATTTGTCAACTGCAAGTGAATAATGATCTTGCATTGTTGAGAAACACCTACCAGAATGTGGTTCAGAAACAAAAGTAAGTTAAAGAGAGGGGGTGCGGTCACTGAACCCTGATGGTGCACTCACGTTGCTAACTGAAATGTTCACTATTTGTATACCACTATTGCATTGTGATATCTATCTTACTAGGCCGAAGGTTCTTAAGGGTGTCCTGATTTGGTCAACATGTTCTCTGTTTATTCTGTTTTAATGTCTGCAGTACATTCCAACTTGGCGTGATTCACATCATCGTTAGCACCATGTTCGCTGGCAAGACTACTGCGCTTCTCTGTCGGCACCGACAGGTACTCACCCCGTCCCATCTCTTGTTTACTGCTTCATTTTTGTGTTGCGAAAATACAGAAAAAACAAGTGAGTTCAAATTGTAAAAAAGTAAGAAGCTAGATGTTAAAAAAAATCAGAAGCCGTTTTAGTGAATCTATATTGAAAATTAACTCATGTTTTAGTGAACCAGAACTGGTTTGTACTTTTTGCTTGATGCGTGTTCATGAGCAGTTCGAAACGTGTACTTGTTCCCTGCTTTGCTATAACACTTGTTAGATTGCTATCCAAAAAATGTCATGTATTCATGAATTTGCTGCTGGTGTAGCAGCCCAGTATATATTTTATCATCAGTTCATAAAGGAAAGCTGAATCAGTGCAATGTGCGTATTAAAAAATCAGTTTTATATTGTATGGTAGTTCGCTGTATAGAAAATTTGTAATAGTTTGGCCAGAATAAAGTTCGCATAGTTCAGACTTGTGAGGCAGTAATGTTCAGTGAGAGAAAATCATCAGTTTAAATATATATGCAGGAGGTTGAGAGCATAAAAAATGTGTTTTTTATGCGTTTAATTTTTCAGCTGTAAGAGAGAAGAATATCTCTCTTTTCTATCTTGCTTCTCAGGAAAATTGGGCAGGGAGTCGAGAAGTCGGGCAAAATGTGTTGCTGCACAAGCACCTACAGTTCCCGGTGGTCGCCTCGGCCACACTTGGCCACGAGCTCGTCCACCATGGTCACTGGCAGCCGTTCAAGTGGAACGCGGACATCAGTCCAAGAAGAACTTGGGATGGCTTCTGGGCAACTGCAGGTTAGAAAGTTCAACATCTGATAGGAATTCAGTGCAGAGAAATGTAGTTTAGAAATCCATCTTCTTTTCTCCCCCACCCCCCCCCCCTCCAAAAAAAGTTTTTCTTCTAAAGCTTGAAGCGAATGGGCTAGGAAGTGTTATAAGAAATTGTTTTGTTTCCGTATATACATTCCATAAGAGAAGATGCATCATGCTGAAAAGCTTGGTTCGGTGTGTGGCCTAGAGTAGCTTGAGACTCTAATGTTCTCTGCACATATTCAGAGTTTAACTAATTCAGTGCAAGTTTTTCTTATGAAAAACTGATATTTTCCGCATGTACTAATCCAATTCAACTGTGGGTGTGTTTAAAAAAGAGTTCAACATGTACTGAAAAATGCCTTCAAAAAACAAAGAGTAAATAACATCAGTGAGTTCTAGTACCTAAATTACAAAAGTTCACCGACAAAAAAATCAGTAAAATATAGTGCTTGAACTAGAAGATCACTCATGCTATTTGCTTAATAGTTTCTCTGTTGTTTCAACTTTTATTTTAATCTTTTCATTTGTAAATTCTGCATCTTTTTTTTGTTTACAAATTATAGGCATGATACTTGTACTGGGACTAGAGTACAAGTATTACTTCCAGGAAAGTTGAAAATAAAACCCGAAGCAAGTTCTTTGTCCATTTGGGCACCCTCCGCTGCTATTGTTTGCTTCACCATGTGGCAAATAACTTGTTGCTGCACTTCAACAATCAGTTTGCCTGTAAGCATAGCAACGAAGTGGCATCCTCGCTGCGTGCCTCTGCCGAGGAGGATGTAGCAGCGGGGTTGAACTCCCCGTTCGTATCTCCTCTCTCTTATCTCTCACCTACAAAAATTGATTGCTAATTTGATTTCTTGTACTGAACTATGATTTTCCATTGATGCAGAGAAGGTGATTGATTGTTCATATGCCCAATGAGAACTGTCATTTTTTCTTAAGGTTTGATGTTACACTACGGCTAAAGTGTTTTAGTTGTTACAAGTTGAAAACTCCACAACAACCTGTGAATGCAAGTTTCAATTTTGGTTGGGATACTAGTATGGGTAGACTTGTATTTCTCGTGATTGTAGAAGCATCTAGGGAAGTAACACAGTATTTATGTGAATTGTTGTCCATTCCATGTGCATGTTCGATAAGTTCAAATTTTAATTTGAGATTTTTGACAAGATATAATAATAGGATTGCATTGTATAGATACATAAGTTCAGTACAGAGATGGTGATTCAGTTCATCTTTTGTATGCATCAGAGTATCTCCTCCCCTTGCCGCACACACATGACGGGTGGTCAAGCTAGTGTTGTTTGCGATTACTAGTCATGACTCTTACGTTGTCATTGGACAAAGAATTTCATTTTCCTTAACACTCGGTAAGGAAAATGATCGTTCAACTTGAATTATATTTTGGACTGATTGTTCAAGTTCTTTTGTATAGAAGATTCAGAAAGTTTTGTTCCTAAAAATGCACTTATTTGGAGTATGCCAATATATATGTATTTCTGAATTTCACTCTTGAATAACAGTTCAACATGTATTACGCCATCAATTCATAATGGAAAGGCAGCAAATAGTTCGATACTTGTGTGTTAAAAACATAACAATATAGAGAAACTTTCGTAGTGGTTCGATGGAATAAATCGCATCAGTACTGACTTGGATCCGTTCTTGCCTATTATGCATTGAAAAATCAATTTTTTTGCCTTTGTTAAGGCTTGAGAAGCACGTATCTCATTTATAATACGCTTTGGCATTTGGTTGATGATATTTATTGCATCCTTCATCACTGATCTTGAGGAGGAGATTCATTTGTGCATTTCTATATTCGTTGTGTAAATCTGTTGATTTTTAATGTTTTAGGGATTTCGGGAGAGTGAGACCTGGAAGAGCACTTTCAGGCGTTATTGGCCATCACAATAAATGACCAAGAAGAGCACTTTCAATAGTCAAGGAAGACAACAACAACAACAACAACAACAACAACAACAACAACAACAACAACAACAACAACAACAACAAAATGCAACAATGCATCATGCTGACATTGATGAAAAGCTATGATTTTGTGCTCCTATTTGTTATTATGTCAATGAGAAACCAACACTTCTTTTCTTCAGGTTTCGTGTTTTAATTGATGAGGTATAAAGAAATTTTCCTATTCAAGTGGAAGCTCCCAGTATATGATGGATGTGGGAGTTATTTTTACATTCACTGTTCGGTGCTTCTTTTTATGTAATGTTTTATGTTTTCAAGTGCTCGATGAAAATTTATGTTCCTAGTAGTTCATGTATTATTGCCTGAGGAGTTCATGTGTTACTGGCCAGTAAGTAAACCTATTAATCACGCTCTCAAGTGTGATGAAAAAATGGCCAGTAAATTGATGAAAAAATATCATCGAGTTCAAAACACGCCGAGACACGCGACAGCCACCCCAGTTCGGGCGTAGTAAGTACCTCAGTACGAGGTAAAAACGGTGGTCCGTTCGGAATAAAAGAAATGGCAGAAAGTCAAATTGTAAAGTTCAAGCAAAAAAGAAACCCCATGAAAATCCTGCTTAGTAAGTACCTCAGTACAAGTCGTAAAATGAGAGAAGTTCAGAACAACATTGTCAAAAAAATGTTGAATTAAAAAAGGAAACAAAACAAACACATTTTCTTTTTGAATAAAATATCATTCAGTTCGATGATAGAAACTATACAAGTACAGGGGCGATGATACAGTAAACCCATGCAAGCATCAGTACAAGTACCCTTTTTCGGAACTATTCAAAATTACTCTACAAAAAATAGCAAAGTCTAGTTAGTGAAAACACACTTAGTACAAACCCATGCAAGCATCAGTACAACTACCCTTTTTCGGAACTATTCAAAATTACTCTACAAAAAATAGCTCAGTACAAATATACATATATATCAGTACAACTACTCGGTTTTTCACACGAGAAAACAGCAGGATCCGTCATGCCGTATTCAAAATTACTCTTAAAAGGTTGCGAAGTAGAGAAAACGTTCAACATGACTAAGTTTCGCATTTTCGATAGCTATCCAACGGTATATTATTTGCCATATTTCGACAAACTTTTTAAAAAAAATAGCGTTCAAAATCTAATTTGACCGTACTCGAATTCGTTTTGAAATCGGAAGGAATTAGAAAAAACATTTCTATACGAAAAAGTTGCGCATTTTACATAGCTTTCCAACACCGTATCATTTGCTTCAATCCGACAAACTGTTTGCAAAAAATCGCGAAAATACGTTTCGCCCAGAATTTTACCGTTTTTCAAATTACTTTTAAATCATATAGAATTAGAAAAAAACAATACATATATGGAAGATGCGGATTTTCACTAGCTTTCCAACGCCATCTTATTTGCTCAATTTCGACAAACCGTTTGAATATTGAGTCCAAAATACGATTCACGTTTTCGGTTTTGAAAAAAATGGTTTTTTCAAAACTGTTCTTAAACCGTAATGATTTTGCAAAAACGTTCAATATACTTGAAATATGGTTGTCAAGAGCTTTCCAACGATATATTACACGCCACATTTTCGACAAAAAAATTACAAAAAGTTTTTGAACTAAAGAAGACGATCTGTTAAACACAACTGAAAGCATCAGTTCAACCGCTTCGAAAACATCAGTACAACCACTTGAAACTGTCAGTTCAAAAAGGGTAACAGAATAATATTCTGTTACGCGTAACAGAATAGCCCAGATGTGTGTGTGTGTGTGTGTGTGTGTGTATAGGACTCCTCTTCTGTACTCTTGGGAGTATGTACTCCCATCCTCAATATACCTCATATACGCATTAATTGTACCTCTTTATTATTCTCAATATACTTCATTAAATATTATAAGATACCCCAATATGAGTTTAGTTAAAAAAATATTATCTGTGACGTACTTTTTGTAATATACCTTTTCACGTACAAACACATCAGTATATACATAAATATTTAAAAATACATAGACTCACATAAATTTTTTCATGAAACTCATTTTGGGGTATCTAATAATTACTAATGAAGTATATTAAAAATAATAAAAAGGTATAAAACATTCATCTATGCGGTATATGAGGAGCGGGAGTACGTACTCCCAGGAGTACACAACCATTTTCATATATATATATATATATATATATATATATATATGAGAAAAAGAGAAAAAAAGAGAAGGGGCAATGTTATTATCGTTTTTCCACACTTGTGCTTCAAATTAGCACCATGATCTTCATGATAGAGAGTCTCTTATGTTGTCACTTTCATATACTAGTGGGAATTTTTCATTATAGAACTTGGCATGTATATTCCAATGATGGGCTTCCTCAAATTGCCTTAGGTCTTCATGATCAAGCAAGTTGGATGTACACCCACTTAGTTTCTTTTGTTGAGCTTTCATACACTTATAGCTCTAGTGCATCCGTTGCATGGCAATCCCTACTCACTCACATTGATATCTATTGATGGGCATCTCCATAGCCCATTGATACGCCTAGTTGATGTGAGACTATCTTCCTACTTTTTGTCTTCTCCACAATCACCATTCTATTCCACCCATAGTGATATATCCATGGCTCGCACTCATATATTGCGAAAACTTGAAAAAGTTTGAAAGGGCTAAGTATGAAACAATTGCTTGGCTTGTCATCGGGGTTGTGCATGATGGGAGCATTTTGTGTGACGGAGATGAAGCATGGACAAACTATATGATTTTGTAGGGATGAGCTTTCTTTGGCTATGTTATTTTGAGAAGACATAATTGCTTGGTTAGTATGCTTGAAGTATTATTATTTTTGTGTCAATACTAAACTTTTGTCTTGAATCTTTCGGATGTGAACATTCATGCCACAATAAAGGAAATTAAATCAAAAATTATGTTAGGTAGCATTACACATCAAAAATTCTATTTTTATCATTTACCTACTCGAGGACGAGCAGGAATTAAGCTTGGGGATGCTTGATACGTCTCCAGCGTATCTATAGTTTTTGATTGTTTGATGCTATTATATTATCTGTTTTGGATGTTTAATGGGCTTTAATATGCACTTTTATATTATTTTTGGGACTAACCTATTAATCGGAGGCCTAGTGCCAGTTTCTGTTTTTTTGCCTATTTTAGTGTTTTGTAGAAAAGGAATATCAAACGGAATCCAAACGAAATGAAACCTTCACGAGGATCTTTCTTGGAACAAACACAAACCAGGAGACTTGGAGTAGAAGTCTGGAACTCCGTGAAGCTTCCACGAGGCAGGAGGGCGTGCCCCCCCACCCTCGTGGGCCCCACGGAGCTCCACCGACGTTCTTCTTTCGCCTATATATACTCTTATACCCTAAAAACATCAGGGGGAGCCACGAAACCACTTTTCCACCACCGCAACCTTCTGTACCCGTGAGATCCCATCTGGGGCCTTTTTCGGCGATCTGCCGGAGGGGTATTCGATCACGGAGGGCTTCTACATCAACATCATAGCCTCTCTGATGATGTGTGAGTAGTTACCACAGACCTTCGGGTCCATAGTTATTAGCTAGATGGCTTCTTCTCTCTCTTTGGTTCTCAATACAAAGTTCTCCTCGATGTTCTTGGAGATCTATTCAATGTAGTACTTTTTGCGGTGTGTTTGCTGAGATCCGATGAATTGTGGATTTATGATCAAGTTTATCTATGAACAATATCTGGTTCTTCTCTGAATTCTTATATGCATGATTTGATATCTTGTCAAGTCTCTTCGAATTATCGGTTTAGTTTGGCCTACTAGATTGATCTTTCTTGCAATGGGAGAAGTGCTTAGCTTTGGGTTCAATCTTGCGGTGTCCTTTCCCAGTGACAGTAGGGGCAGCAAGGCATGCATTGTATTGTTGCCATCGAGGATAAAAAGATGGGGTCTATATCATATTGCTTGAGTTTATCCCTCTACATCATGTCATCTTGCCTAAAGCATGACTCTTTTCTTATGAACTTAATACTCTAGATGCATGCTGGATAGCGGTCGATGTGTGGAGCAATAGTAGTAGATGCAGAATCGTTTTGGTCTACTTAACACAGACGTGATGCCTATATTTCATAATCATTGCCTAGATATTCTCATAATTATGCGCTCTTCTATCAATTGCTCGGCAGTAATTTTTCACCCACTGTAATACTTGCTATCATGAGAGAAGCCACTAGTGAAACCAATGGCCCCGGGTCTCTTTCTTATTATATTGCATCTCTTTTATTTACATCGCATCTCGTTTACTATTTTGCAATCTATACAACAAAAATATCAAAAATATTTATCTTATTATCTTTATCAGATCTCACTTTTGTAAGTGACCGTGAAGGGATTGACAACCCCTTTATCGTGTTGGTTGCGAGATTCTTGATTGTTTGTTCAGGTACTACGTGACTTGCGTGTTATCTCCTACTGGATTGATACCTTGGTTCTCAAAAACTTACGGAAATACTTACGCTACGTTGCTGCATCACCCTTTCCTCTTCAAGGGAAAAACCAACGCATGCTCAAGAGGTAGCACAAACCTATTGACCCAGTGCCCACTGCCAGTTGTTGTTTTTTGCTTGTTTTTTACATCGCAGGAAATCAAAGAGAAACGGAGCCCAAACACCGTGAAAGTTATTGTGGATTTTCTATGGACCAGAAGACATCCAATGGGCCACAACAGCACTTGGGGGGGGGTGCCCCGATGGGGGCACAACCCACCAGGGCCCAGGCGCGCCCAGGTGGGTTGTGCCCACCTCGATGGCCTCCTGCACCCCCTCTTCGCCCTATAAATTCCCAAATATTCCAAAAACCCTGAGGTTAACCCTAGATGACAAGTTCCGCCACCACAAGCGTCTATAGCCACTGAAAACCAATCTAGACCCCGTTCCGGCACTCCGCCGGAGTGGGAAATCATCACCGATGGCCATCTTCATCATCCCGGCAGCCACCATGATGAGGAGGGAGTAGTCCACCCTCGGGGCTGAGGGTTTGTACCAGTAGCTATGTGTTTAATCTCCCTCTCTCTCTCTCTCTCTTGTTTTTGAGATGTCACGATCTTGATGTATCCCGGGCTTTGTTAATATAGTCAGATCATATGGTGTTTCTCCCTCTCTATCTTGTTGTGATGAATTGAGTTTTCCCTTTGAGATTTTGTTTTATCGGATTGAATACTTCTATGGATTTGAGAGCACCTGATATATGTCTTGCATATGAATACTCGTGGTGACAATGGGGTATTATATTGATTCACTTGATATATGTTTTGGCAATCAACTTGCGGATTCCCGAGGTCACATTGGGGTGATCTACGCATAGGGGTTGATGCACTTTCTATTCTTTGTTTCTCCGGTAGAAATCTTGGGGCACTCTTTGAGGTTCTTTGTGTCGGATTGAGTATTATGAATCTGAACTTATTTGGTGTTATTTTAGTACGAACTCTTGGATAGATTGATCAGAAAGAATAGCTTCGAGGTGGTTCCGTACCCTACAAACGATTTCTTCTTATGTTCTCTGCTAGATACGAACTTTGGAGTGATTCTTCATTGCACTTTGAGGGATGGTTATATGATCCAATTATATAAGCATTGTTGAGAGATTGCATTAGCGAAAGTATGGACCCTATGCCTCATTTTCAAGCATTGCAATACCGTTTGTGCTCCGTTTTATCAATTGCTACCTTGCTGTTTTTTATTGTTCATATTACAAAAATCAATATCTACTATCATTACTACGCTTTTATTACCATCTCTTCGCGGAGCTAGTGCACCTATACAAATTACCATCGTATTCGGTGTGTTGGGGACACAAGAGGCTTTCTATTATTTGGTTGCACGGTTGTTTGAGAGAGACCATCTTCATCCTATGCCGCCCACGGATTGATAAACCTTAGGTCATTGATACGTCTCCAACGTATCTATAATTTTTGATTGCTCCATGCTATATTATCTACTGTTTTGGACATTATTGGGCTTTATTATACACTTTTATATTATTTTTGGGACTAACCTATTAACCGAAGGCCCAACCCAGAATTGTTGTTTTTTTTGCCTATTTTAGGGTTTCGAAGAAAAGGAATATCAAACGAAGTCCAAACGGAATGAAACCTTCGGGAACATGATTTTTGGAACGAACAAGATCCAGGAGACTTGGACCCTACGTCAAGCAACCAATAGGGAGGCCACGAGGTAGGGGGGCGCGCCTACCCCCAGGCACGCCCTCCACCCTCGTGGGCCCCTTGTTGCTCCACCGACGTACTTCTTCCTCCTATATATACCTACGTACCCCCAAACGATAAGATACGGAGCCAAAACCCTAATTCCACCGCCGTAACTTTCTGTATCCACGAGATCCCATCTTGGGGCCTGTTCTGGAGCTCCGCCGGAGGGGGCATCGATCACGGAGGGCTTCTACATCAACACCATAGCCCTTCCGATGAAGTGTGAGTAGTTTACCTCAGACCTTCGGGTCCATAGTTATTAGCTAGATGGCTTCTTCTCTCTTTTTGGATCTCAATACAATGTTCTCCCCCTCTCTTGTGGAGATCTATTCAATGTAACCTTCTTTTGTGGTGTGTTTGTTGAGACCGATGAATTGTTGGTTTATGATCAAGTTTATCTATGAACAATATTTGAATCTTCTCTGAATTCTTTTATGTATGATTGGTTATCTTTGCAAGTATCTTCGAATTATCAGTTTGGTTTGGCCTACTAAATTGATATTTCTTGCAATGGGAGAAGTGCTTAGCTTTGGGTTCAATCTTGCAGTGTCCTTTCCCAGTGACAGTAGGGGCAGCAAGGCACGTATTGTATTGTTGCCATCGAGGATAACAAGATGGTTTTTTTATCATATTGCATGAATTTATCCCTCTACATCATGTCATCTTGCTTAAGGTGTTACTCTGTTCTTATGAACTTAATACTCTAGATGCATGCTGGCTAGCGGTCGATGTGTGGAGTAATAGTAGTAGATGCAGGCAGGAGTCGGTCTACTTGTCTCGGACGTGATGCCTATATACATGATCATACCTAGATATTCTCATAACTATGCTCAATTCTGTCAATTGCTCGACAGTAATTTGTTCACCCACCGTAAAATACTTATGTTCTTGAGAGAAGCCACTAGTGAAACCTATGGCCCTCGGGTCTATCTTCATTATATTAATCTTCAAACACTTAGTTATTTTCATTGCCTTTTATTTTACTTTGCATATTTATCATAAAAATACCAAAAATATTATCTTATCATATCTATCAGATCTCACTCTCGTAAGTGACCGTGTAGGGATTGACAACCCCTTATCGCGTTGGTTGCGAGGATTTATTTGTTTTGTGCAGGTGCGAGGGACTCGCGCGTAGCCTCCTACTGGATTGATACCTTGGTTCTCAAAAACTGAGGGAAATACTTATGCTACTTTGCTGCATCACCCTTTCCTCTTCAAGGGAAAACCAACGCCAGTGCTCAAGAGGTAGCAAGAAGGATTTCTGGCGCCGTTGCCGGGGAGGTCTACGCGAAAGTGAACATACCATGTACCCACACAAACCCTTATCTCCCTCATTACATTATTTGCCATTTGCCTCTCATTTTCCTCTCCCCCACTTCACCCTTGCCGTTTTATTTGCCCTCTCTCTCTATCCTCCCTCTCTTTCTCTATTTGCCTCTTTTGCCCGTTTCTTATTTGCTCTTATGGTTGGAGTAGTTGTTTATTTATTACTAAACAGAGAACCTAAGACCTATGGATCCTCATCCACTATCTAATCTTTTTAAGAGATCCAATTATGATGAACCAATTGCTAGTGAGTTTTGTGTAGTAGGTTATCTTTATGAAGTTTTGCTTGAAATTCGTGAATCTGAAAATTTTGATAAAGTACTTTATGGAGTGATTCACGATAGATCTTTGAATAAAAAGCATGACTGCAATGATTTTACTATAAATTCTCTTGATGTCAATTGTGCTAATAATATGCAAAACCCTAAGCTTGGGGATGCTAGTTTTGCTATGTCCTCTACTTGTTGCAATGATCATGATTGGGGTGATTCTTCTTTTGATCTTGAAAATTTATTTAAGCCCCATGATGAATATGAGATTGATAATAGTGTTTGTGATATGATTGAAAGTGAGTTTGTAAGAGTGTTAACTTTAGATCCCACATATTTGGAGAACATTCGATCTTATGAAATTTTTGATAAAAGTGGGTTTCGAGAGGTCATGACTTTAGTTAATGTTAATCCCACTATTTTGGAAGAGTGTCAACTTTGCATGCATGTGGATCGTGTTAAAAATATTTTATGTGATAGCTATTTCGTTGAATTTGCTTATTATTCCACATGCAATTATTATGAGAGAGGAAAATATGGTGGTAGAAATTTCCTTGTTACTAAATTACCTCTTGTTATGTTGAGATCGCTATTGTTTCTTTCCGCTTCCTTGCATATGCTAGTTTTTGCTTGCCTTGATAATTTGTTTGCCTATAAGATGCCTATGCATAGGAAGTATGTTAGACTTAAGAATGTTTGTCACATGTTTTATGATGCTCTCTTTGTGCTTCAATTCTTGTCTTTCATGTGAGCATCATTAAAATTATCAATGCCTAGCTAAAAAGGCTTTAAGAAAAACGCTTATTGGGAGACAACCCAATATTTTTCCCGGCTGTTATTTAATAAATAACTTATCTAGCCTCTGTTTTGTTTGTGTTTTTTGTGTTTAATTAGTGTTTGTGCCAAGTAGAACCATTGGGAAGACTTGGGGAAAGTCTTGTTAATCTTGCTGTAAAAACAGAAACTTTAGCGCTCACGGGAACTGCTGCCATTTTTATTTGGAAAGTGCTATTTAGTTAATTATTTTTGAAGATGATTAATAGATTAATTCCTCACGTCCAGCAACTTATTTTAAAAAAAATTGGGGTTCCAGATATTGCGCTACCTACAGATTACTACAGACTGTTCTGTTTTTGACAGATTCTGTTTTACGTGTGTTGTTTGCTTATTTTGATGAATCTATAGCTAGTAAAATAGTTTATAAACCATATACAAGTTGGAATACAGTAGGTTTAACACCAATATAAATAAACAATGAGTTCATTACAGTACCTTGAAGTGGTCTTTTGTTTTCTTTCGCTAACGGAGCTCACGAGATTTTCTACTTTGAGTTTTGTGTTGTGAAGTTTTCAAGTTTTGGGTAAAGATTTGATGGATTATGGAACAACGATTGGCAAGAGCCTAAGATTGGGGATTCCCATGGCACCCCCAATATAATATAAGGACACCTAAAAGCCGAAGCTTGGGGATGCCCCGGAAGGCATCCCCTCTTTCGTCTACTTCTATCGGTAACTTTACTTGGAGCTATATTTTTATTTACCACATGATATGCGTTTTGCTTGGAGCGTCTTGTATGATTTGAGTCTTTGATTTTTAGTTTACCACAATCATCTTTGCTGTACACACCTTTTGAGAGAGACACACATGATTCGTAAATTATTAGAATACTCTATGTGCTTCACTTATATCTTTTGAGTTATATAGTTTTGCTCTAGTACTTCACTTATATCTTATAGAGCACGGTTGTGGATTTGTTTTATAGAAACTATTGATCTCTCATGATTCACTTAGATTATTTTGAGAGTCTTAAATAGCATGGTAATTTGCTTAAATAATCCTAATATGCTAGGTATTCAAGATTAGTAAAAACTTTCTTATAAGTGTTTTGAATACTAAGAGAAGTTTGATGCTTGATGATTGTTTTGAGATATGGAGGTAGTGATATTAAAGTTGTGCTAGTTGAGTAGTTGTGAAATTGAGAAATACTTGTGTTGAAGTTTGCAAGTCCGTAGCATGCACGTATGGTAAACGTTACGTAACAAATTTGAAACATGAGGTGTTCTTTGATTGTCTTCCTTATGAGTGGCGGTCGGGGACGAGCGATAGTCTTTCCCTACCAATCTATCCCCCTAGGAGCATGCGCATAGTGCTTGGTTGTTGATGACTTGTAGATTTTTTCAATAAGTATGTGAGTTCTTTATGACTAATGTTGAGTCCATGGATTATACGCACTCTCACCCTTCCATCATTGCTAGCCTCTTCGGTACCGTGCATTGCCCTTTCTCACATTGAGAGTTGGTGCGAACTTCGCCGGTGCATCCAAACCCCATGATATGATACGGTCTTTCACACATAAACCTCCTCATATCTTCCTCAAAACAGCCACCATACCTACCTATTATGGCATTTCCATAGCCATTCCGAGATATATATTGCCATGCAACTTTCCACCATCCTGTTTATCATGACACTTTCATCATTGTCATATTGATTTGCACATGTAGTTGACATCATATTTGTGGCAAAGCCACCGTTCATAATTCTTTCATACATGTCACACTTGATTCATTGCATATCCCGGTACACCGCTGGAGGCATTCATATAGAGTCATACCTTGTTCCAGTATCGAGTTCTAATCATTGAGTTGTAAATAAATAGAAGTGACATGATCATCATTTAATAAATCATTGTCCCAATAAAAAAGAGAGAGAAAGGCAAAAAATAGAAAGGCCAAATAAAAAAAGGGACAATGCTACTATCCTTTTTTCCACACTTGTGCTTCAAAGTAGCACCATGGTCTTCATGATAGAGAGTCTCTTGTTTTGTCACTTTCATATACTAGTGGGAATTTTTCATTATAAAACTTGGCTTGTATATTC
Organism: Triticum aestivum; assembly: GCF_018294505.1. Taxonomy (NCBI): domain Eukaryota; kingdom Viridiplantae; phylum Streptophyta; class Magnoliopsida; order Poales; family Poaceae; genus Triticum; species Triticum aestivum. The sequence goes on from NC_057803.1 coordinate 566,371,912, forward strand.
CAACAATGGGCCTCCTCAAGTACCCTAGGTCTTCGTGAGCAAGCAAGTTGGATGCACACCCACTAGTTTCTTTTGTTGAGCTTTCATACGTTTATAGCTCTAGTGCATCCGTTGCATGGCAATCCTTACTCGTTGCATTAACATTAATCGATGAGCATCTCCATAGCTCATTGGTTAGCCTCATTGATGTGAGACTTTCACCTTTTTTGTCTTCTCCACATAGCCCCCATCATTATACTCTATTCCACCCATAGTGCTATATCCATGGCTCACGCTCATGTATTACGTGAAGGTTTATAAAGTTTGAGATTACTAAAGTATGAAACAATTGCTTGGCTTTTCATCGGGGTTGTGCATGATTAAATGGAGCATGACTAAACTATATGATTTTATAGGGATGAACTTTCTTTGGCCATGTTATTTTGAGAAGACATAATTGCTTAGTTAGTATGCTTGAAGTATTATTATTTTTATGTCAATATGAACTTTTATCTTGAATCTTTCAGATCTAAATATTCATGCCACAATTAAGAAGAATTACATTAAAAGTATGCCAAGTAGCACTCCGCATCAAAAATTCTATTTTTATCATTTACCTACTCGAGGACGAGCAGGAATTAAGCTTGGGGATGCTTGATACGTCTCCAACGTATCTATAATTTTTGATTGCTCCATGCTATGTTATCTACTGTTTTGGACATTATTGGGCTTTATTATACACTTTTATATTATTTTTGGGACTAACCTATTAACCGAAGCCCAGCCCAGAATTGTTGTTTTTTTGCCTATTTTAGGGTTTCGAAGAAAAGGAATATCAAACGGAGTCCAAACGGAATGAAACCTTCGGGAACGTGATTTTTGGAACGAACAAGATCCCGGAGACTTGGACCCTACGTCAAGCAACCAACAGGGAGGCAATGAGGTAGGGGGCACGCCTACCCCCCAGGCGCACCCCACCCCCGTGGGCCCCCTGTTGCTCCATCGACGTACTTCTTCCTCCTATATATACCTACGTACCCCCAAACAATCAGATACGGAGCCAAAACCCTAATTCCACCGCCGTAACTTTTTGTATCCACGAGATCCCATCTTGGGGCCTGTTCCGGAGCTCCGCCGGAGGGGGCATCGATCACGGAGGGCTTCTACATCAACACCATAGCCCTTCCGATGAAGTGTGAGTAGTTTACCTCAGACCTTCCGGCCCATAGTTATTAGCTAGATGGCTTCTTCTCTCTTTTTGGATCTCAATACAATGTTCTCCCCCTCTCTTGTGGAGATCTATTCGATGTAATCTTCTTTTGCGGTGTGTTTGTTGAGACCGATGAATTGTGGGTTTATGATCAAGTTTATCTATGAACAATATTTGAATCTTCTCTGAATTCTTTTATGAATGATTGGTTACTTTGCAAGTCTCTTCGAATTATCAGTTTGGTTTGGCCTACTAGATTGATCTTTCTTGCAATGGGAGAAGTGCTTAGCTTTGGGTTCAATCTTGCGGTGTCCTTTCCCCGTGACAGTAGGGGCAGCAAGGCACGTATTGTATTGTTGCCATCGAGGATAACAAGATGGGGTTTTTATCATATTGCATGAATTTATCCCTCTACATCATGTCATCTTGCTTAAGGCGTTACTCTGTTTTCATGAACTTAATACTCTAGATGCATGCTCGATAGCGGTCGATGAGTGGAGTAATAGTAGTAGATATAGGCGGGAGTCGGTCTAGTTGTCTCGGACGTGATACATATATACATGATCATACCTAGATATTCTCATAACTATGCTCAATTCTGTCAATTGCTCAACAGTAATTGGTTCACCCACCGTAAAATACTTATGCTCTTGAGAGAATCCACTAGTGAAACCTATGGCCCTCGGGTCTATCTTCATCATATTAATCTTCCAACACTTAGTTATTTTCATTGCCTTTTATTTTACTTTGCATCTTTATCATAAAAATACCAAAAATATTATCTTATCATATCTATCAGATCTCACTCTCGTAAGTGACCGTGTAGGGATTGACAACCCCTTATCGCGTTGGTTGCGAGGATTTATTTGTTTTGTGCAGGTGCGAGGGACTCGCGCGTAGCCTCCTACTGGATTGATACCTTGGTTCTCAAAAACCGAGGGAAATACTTACGCTACTTTGCTGCATCACCCTTTCCTCTTCAAGGGAAAACCAACGTAGTGCTCAATAGGTAGCGCTCATCCACTAGAGGGAAAATTGCTACTGTCCTACAAAACTTTGTGCTTGGAGGCCCAACACGAGTCTACAAGAACAAGTTGTGTAGTAGACATCAAGCCCTTTTTTGGCGCCGTTGCCGGGGAGGTGAGTGCTTGAAGGTATATCTTTAGATCTTGCAATCTTTTAGTTTCTTGTTTTATCACTAGTTTTGTTTATAAAATAAAACTACAAAAATGGAATTGAGGTTGCATGATTGCAATGCTGTTAGTATGAATTCTTTGAATATCCATGATGCTAACAATATGCAAAGCCATAAGCTTGGGGATGCTATGTTTGTTGAAGATGATATTTTTTTGTCCCTCAAGATTTGATGTGCAAATTTGTTATAATGATTGAATGCCTCCTATTTATGATGATTATAATGATGAAAGTGGATTTGGAGAGGTCATGACTTTATTTAGTGATGAATCCACCATTTTGGATGAGGCTTCAATTGAATATGAAAACAAAGTTGCTATCTATGATGATTATAGTGACGGCAAATATGCTATAAAGAATAATGATAACCATGAAACTTGTTATCATGATTTTAATTTTCACTCTCATGATAGTTATTTTGTTGAGTTTGCTCCCACTACTATTGATGAGAAAAAAATTGCCTATGTGGTGAGTAATAAAATTTCTATGCTTCTAGATCATGAAAAGAATGATTTATGTCATGGATATATTGTTGAATTCATTCATGATGCCACTGAAAATTATTACGAGGGAGGAACATATGCTTGTAGGAATTGCAATAATATCAAGTTTCCTCTCTATGTGTTGAAAGTTTTGAAGTCATGCTTATTTTGCCTTCCTATGCTAGTTGATTCTTGGTCCCATAAGTTGTTTGCTCACAAAATCCCTATGCATAGGAAGTGGGTTAGACTTAAATGTTCCTGCCATGTGCTTCATGATGCTCTCTTTGTGTTCAGTTCTTATCTTTTATGCGAGCATCATTGAAACCATCATGCCTAGCTAAAAAGGCATTAAAGAAAAGTGCTTATTGGGAGACAACCCAACACTTTTACCTACTTTTTTTGCATGCTGACATGATTAAGCTACTGTAGTAATCATGTTTATAGCTTTCATTTCAATAAAGTGCCAAATAAGGGATGGTGTATGGTGATAGTTGATTTCATCTTGCTGAAAAACAGAAACTTTGTGCTCAGGAAAACAATTCTCATTTTTAACAGAAGCGTGATAAAATATTGATTCTTTTGTAGAAATTAATAGACAAATTTCCCAGGTTTTCCTGATTTTTCAGTTTTTTCCGAGTAGCAAAAGTATGGTTGGAGTACAGATTACTACAGACTGTTCTGTTTTCGACAAATTCTGTTTTCAATGCATAGTTTGCTTGTTTTCTAGTTTCTGTGGCTTATATTTCTCAATATAAATTGTGGAAATCATATGCTACAGTAGGCATTGTGTGAGAACAATTATGACTCTTCTCTTTGATAGTACCAGAGTTAATGATTTGCTTTATCATACTAACCTATCTCACGAACTTCCATTAAGTTTTGCGTGATTGAAGTTTTCAAGTTTTGGGTCAGATATCAATATGAGGAGAATAAGGAGTGACAAGACCCTAAGCTTGGGGATGCCCAAGGAACCCCAAGTTAATATCCAAGGAAGATCCAAGCAACTAAGCTTGGTGATGCCCAAGGCACCCCAAGTTAGTATCCAAGGAAGATCCAAGCAACTAAGCTTGGGGATGCCCCGGAAGGCATCCTCTCTTTCGTCTCCAACATTATCTGTAACCTCACTTGGCGCTATATTTTCATTTGTCACATGATATGTGTTTTGCTTGGAGCGTCATTTTATTTTATTAGGATTTGCTTGATGTTATTTATAATAATGTTTTGCATCTTTTACTTCAATAAAAATGTCAAGTATAGCCATTGCCATGCTTATTTTGCAAGTCTATATGTGGCTATTTGAAAACAGAAAGTTGTACGCTAGTACATGAATTCTTGAAAAAATTCAGAATGGGATAAAATGTTGAAACTTTTAGCAGTGTAAGCTATGATAAATTTTCTACATTGTGGTAATTTTTCATAATTGTTTGAGTTAAAAAAGTATTGATACTCTTGCATTCTTTACAAACTGTATTGTTTTGGCAGATTACTGTTATGTTTGCATTGTTTGCATATGTTTGCTTGTTTAATGATTCTATTTGAGGATAGGAGTATTAAATATGCAGAGGCATTTAGTATGCAATGTTGAATAATGATTTTGGTGATTCTCTACAGTAGAGAATGGTAAGGTTTTGCATTGATTTATACTAACTTATCTCACGAGTTCTTGTTGAGTTTTGTGTGGATGAAGTTTTTGAGATTTAGGAAAACCGTGATATGAGAGGAATTAAGGAGACACAAAAAATAAATATTGGGGATGCCCAAGGCGCCCTAAGATAATATTTCAAGAAGTCTCAAGCATCTAAGCTGGGGGATGCCCCGGTAGGCGTCCCACCTTTCTTCTTCAACAATTATCAGTTAGTATCGGTTGAGCCTAAGTTTTTCTTCTTCACATGAGTTGTGCTATTCTTGGAATGTCATTTTGTTTTGTTTTGCTTGCTGTTTTAATAAAATACTTAGATCTGAAAAAAATAAGAGAGAGTCCTCAAATAGCTACCCATTTACTTAACTACTTGTTTAATCTTCACTTATATCTTTTTGGAGTAGCTTGTCATTTACTCTTGTGCTTCACTTATATCCCATGAGTTAATTGCTAAATAAATTGAATATAATGAAGCTAGAATTATATGTTCATATCAAGCCTAGTGGTAGCTTCACATTGGGTTTAGAAAGTGAAATCTTTTGAAGCTTGACAGTCATAATATTGGTCATACAAGCAATTCATGAATGATTAGTAGAAGGAAGAGAACTTTCACATGCAAATACACTATCTTGGAAATCTTTTGTGATTGTGAGCCCCCATCAAAATATTTTATGCCAAAATTGTTGACGTTGGACAAGGAAGACTACGTAATGATTTATGTTTGTTCATATTCACATAGAAGTTATATTGTCATATATCCTTCAACGTGTGGTGCTTGCCCCCCATCTTTGCTAGACAAAAATCCCGCACCAAGTAGAGATACTACTTGTGCATCCAAAAACCCTTAAACCCAAATCTTATTTTCAAGAGTCCACCATACCTACCTAAGGATTGCGCAAGATCCTTCAAGTAAGTTGTCATCGGTGCAATAAGGCAATAAAAATTGCTTCTAAAAGTGTTAGATCATTTAGTGTAAGAGAAAATTGAGCGTTGTACGAACTTGTGATGGCAAAGAATAAAAGCGATAGACTGCATAATAAAGGTTGATATCATAAGGGGCAATATAACATGACGTTCTTTTGCACTAAGGGGTTCAGCGTACAAACAAATAAGCGCATGGCAACCTCTGCTTCCTCTGCGAAGGGCCTACCTTTTACTTTTATGTATTTACTTTCATGCAAGAGTCAAAGTCTTTCTCTCTATTCCTTTTTATTTTTCTCTTTTGGCAAGCATCATGTGGTGAGGAAAGATCTAGGCACATATATCCAGTTGGATATGGGTAGCATGAGTTATTATTGTTGACATCACCCTTGAGGTGAATACGTTGGGAGGCGAAATTATAAGCCCCTATCTTTCTATGTGTCTGGTTGGAATGTTTTGCTCATGTGTATGCGGTGAGTGTTAGCAATCATAGAAGACTATATGATGGTTGAGTATGAGGATCTCTTACTTAATATATGTTGAATACGAATTACAATTGCTTGGTGACCGAGAACATAGGTTGTTGAGTTTCAAGAGAATTCGTTGTTTGAACCTTAACATGTGAATTGGTTGCTACTTTAACATGAGAAGTTTTATAGGAAAGAATTGTTGTTATGATGCTAGGAAAACTGATCAAAATTTTCATTGATCAAAATTGTGCACTTTGCTAGCATTCACACTTCATAAATTATTTCTTTTATCATTTACCTACTCGAGGATGAGTAGGAATTAAGCTTGGGGATGCTGATATGTCTCCAACGTATCTATAATTTATGAACTATTCATGTTGTTATATTATTATTCTTGGATGTTTTACAATCATTTAATAGCAACTTTATATCATATTTTGGGACTAACCTATTGACCCAGTGCCCAGTGCCAATTGCTGTTTTGCTTGTTTTTTATCGCAGGAAATCTATACCTACTATTAAAGGGAATATGTATTCTTGGTTTGGTTTAGTATTTAGTACTTTTCATTGATTTTCGTTTGGTATGAGCGCACGCTAAAGTTTCATAAGGTTCGCTTGTACACACGGTAAGCCACTGGGCCAGGTACTTGTATGTGGATGGGCCTTCTATGGACTGTCTACAAACCGCAAAAAATAATTGGGTCAATGTAAATCAACATCGTGGGAATTGAACGCGGCTTAAATGTGATATTTAAATAGATGTGGCTAATTAAAGAAAGGATTGTGGGTAAACTGGTTGAATAATTAAAAGAACGATTGTGGGAATAGGTATAGTTTGGTTTAGTCCTTTTCATTGATTTTCATTTGGTATGAGCGCACGCTAAAGTTTCGTACGGTTAGCTCGTACACACGGTAAGCCGTCTGAGCTAGGTACTTGTACGTTGATGGGCCTTCTATGGGCTTTCATAGAGACCGCGAAAAAATTGGGTCAACAATAATCAACATTGTGGGAATTGAACGTGGCTTAAATAGGATATTTAAATAGATGTGGCTAATTAAATAAAGGATTGTGGGCAAACCGATGAAATAATTAAAAAACGATTGTGGGCTTGATAAATAGAATATTAAAACAGATGGGGCTAATTAAATGAAAGATTTGAGGTAAAAAGGTAGGATAACTAAAAGGAAGGATCCATAAGCTTCATTGTGGTGGGGCTACTAAATTAGAAAAGGAAGGATTTTATTCCCGAATAAAACGGGTGAGGACATCATGGTAATTAAAGGAAGGATTATGCTGTCAAAAAACTAAAGGAAGAATTATACTTAAACGAAATTAGTAGGAGATTATGCCCGCAAAGAAAATATGGACGGGGATAAATTGCATCCTATTTTTTATGTTCACTTTGTAAAAGGATGATGCATTGCATGTTCTTCATAGTGAATCCAGTGCTACGACATTATGCGTGCACAAAACATTAACTTTTTTCGTTGCAACACACGGGTTGCTATTTTTTGCTTGTGTTTTACATCACAGGAAATCAATATCAAACGGATTCCAAACACCGTGAAACTTTTGTGGATTTTTTATGGACCAGAAGACATCCAATGGTCCAGAGCAGCACCTCGCGGGTGCCCCGAGGGGGGGCACAACCCACCAGGGCGCGCCTGGGGGCCACTACAAAAAAAATACACTTCCGTGATGATACGTGTTTGTCACAGTAGGTCATGTTTTCTATCATGCATGTACATCCATGATGATTTTATGACAGAATCAAGCTAGTCATACATGTGCTGTCGTAGAAGTGTTCCGTGACAATACCAAAATTATCATCACGGAAGTGTCCACTTCCATGACGATAAATGGCGCGTCATGGAAGTGCTTTCGTCAAGGGTGACTAACACGTGGCATCCGCCATAACGGGTCACCATTAAGCTATCAGGTCCGGTTTTTGGATCCGATAACCTACTAACAGCCCGGACCAATGAGGATTTTCCACGTGTAAAATTCTCATTGGCTGGAGGAAACACGTGTTGGCTCACCGTTGGGACAAATGTCATCCTTTCATTGGACAGGAGGCGCCTACGATACGTCGACATGTGGCACGGCCCAACAGAGGCTCATTCCGTTGAAAAGGCCGGTTCGTTTGACTTGGTCAAAAGGTAACGGGCCGGCCCACGGAAAGCATGTTAATGGCATGTTCGTATATAGCCCATTTATGGCCCGCTAATTCACGGCCTGTTACGGCCTATCGGAATTAAGCCCAGTAGCTTCATCTGGGCCATCCAATATGATTCCAGCCCATTGTAACTTCCGGCCCATGTATGTCCCGTGATGTCTTTCGGCCCATATGAGGCCATTTGTTACTCTTGGCCCATTAACGGCCCGTGGTGAATCTGGCCCGCAATGAACATTGTATCGCTTTATACCCATCAGCGGCCCATTATTCCATTGGGCCATTTCCAACCCGTCTTATCTTTCGGCCTTCTCAGGGCCCATTTATTCTTGGCTCATTTCCAGTATTCGGTTACTTACGGCCCGATACTCGCCTTTTGTGCTTGTGGGCCAAATTCAGCTCGTGGTTACAATCAGCCCGTTTGCGGCCCGTTAATTCGTTGGTCCGTTTTCATAGCGTCATAAAAACGGCCGATTAACGACGGCCCGTTATTATCAGCCCATGAACGGACGATTCCAAATCTAGCCCGTTTACGACCCATAATGCGGTCTGTTATTGGCCCACATTTGGCCTATCGATCATACTGGTCGTAGAAGGCACATTGATGCTAGGGCCCATAGAAGGCCCATTCTTTCTACGGCCCATAGGAGGCCCATGGTAACTACAGTAAATATGTAGCCCATGGTTATTGTGGCCTAGTTTTAAAAAATAGGTTATTGCGGCCACTAGCAAACCATGGAAAAATAACTGCACTGACTACAAGCAAAGAAATAAACAAGACAACAAGGAAATAAATAAGCAAGCAACTTACTCTAGGCTATCACGGCTAATACACATATTACATCCACTAGGCATCAAAGTTCGCCACCAGTGCAAATATAGGGAACAAAGCAGCATATCATATACACTGGTTGTCAAAGTTGGTGACCAGTGCAAATAAACGCCGCAGCAAAACAAGTCTACAACTGAAACCACTTCAGAAGAGCTCAAGAAACAATATCCTGGGTACCCATAATGCTGGCAAGATGCTTAGCAAGCTAATTAACTTTCTCTTGTTTGGCGCTTAAATCCTCCAGCGCTTGCTGTTGCACCAGAAAGTATGCATCTAAATTTTGCAGGGACTTCCTCAGTCCTTCAGCTTCCTGTCGCAGCACATCTGATCAATGTCTTTTAACTTGAAGTTGAGACTCAAGAAGACGAACTGATTCAAACAGCGAGTTCGAAGAGCTTGTGCCAGCAGTAGTGGCCAGTAACTCAAACACTACAACAAGACAGGACTTTTGGGTTCTCTCACTGTCGTCAAGATAGTTTTTATCATCTTTCTTGGAGACCGACAGGGATGTCTCACTATCTTGAACCTTATCTACATTACTTCCTTTACCATTGCATAACGGGGTACTGTTCTCCAATATTTTGTTCACATTCTAAAAGAGAAACAAGCAGAAACATCATAGGTTTACCATGTTGTATATGAAACTCATTTTGGTAAATCAGTTCAATAGTAAAGCGGACAGGTTAACAACATGAAACAAACATATATCTATGTACCATGGTCACTTTATGGTCTATATCATTCTAGTTTTTGTTGCCAAATCAAGATAGAGACACAGTTCAAATAATATTTGTTCAAGACAAAGCAGAATAGACAGAATATAAGTGTGGGAAACTATAGAGCAATAACAACACTTGTAATGTGCATGACATGAGAACATTGAAGGAAATATGCCCTAGAGGCAATAATAAAGTTGTTATTTATATTTCCTTATATCTTGATAAATGTTTATTATTCATGCTAGAATTGTATTAACTGAAAACTTAGTACATGTGTGAATACATAGACAAACAGAGTGTCACTAGTATGCCTCTACTAGACTAGCTCGTTAATCAAAGATGGTTAAGTTTCCTAGCCATAGACATGAGTTGTCATTTTTTGAATGGGATCACATCATTAGATCATGATGTGATTGACATACCCATCCGTTATGTTAGCACTATGACCGTTTAGTTTATTTCTATTGATTTCTTCATAACTTATACATGTTCCTATGTCTATGAGATTATGCAACTCCCGAATACCGGCGGAACACTTTGTGTGCTATCAAACGTCACAATGTAACTGGGTGATTATAAAGATGCTCTACAGGTGTCTCCGATGGTGTTTTTTGAGTTAGCATAGATCGAAATTAGGATTTGTCACTCTGATTGTCGGAGAGGTATCTCTGGGGCCTCTCGGTAATGCACATCACTATAGGCCTTGCAAGCAATGTGACTAATGAGTTAGTTGCAGGATGTTGCATTACGGAACGAGTAAAGAGACTTGCCAGTAACGAGATTGAACTAGGTTGTAACGCCCTCGATGCGGCTATATCTCCTACATGTTGAAGCACGACTTAGAGGCATAACCGCATTGAAAGCAATGTCACAAGTAAGGCAATCTTCACAACATCCCATGTAAATAGATAATAAAAGGGAAGGTACATAGTTGGCTTACACTCGCCACGACACACAAGGTACATAAATAGCATTACATCATCCAATCACTCATGGTCCGACTATGGTACCAAAATAAAAGACCAACCCAACATGCGACATGGTCCCGATCGCCCCAACTGGGCACCACTACTGATCATCAGGGAAAGACACATAGTAACGGCGTGAGTCCGCGTCGAACTCCCACTTGAGCTCAAGCGCATCATCTGGAATGGAGTCATCAGGCCCTGCATCTGTTTGGAAGTAATCTGTGAGCCACGGGGACTCAGCAATCTCGCACCCTCGCGATCAAGACTATTTAAGCTTATAGGTAAGGCAAGGTAATATGTGGAGCTGCAACAAGCGACTAGCATATATGGTGGCTAATCATGTTCGCAAAAGAGAGCGAGAAGAGAAGGCAAAACGCGAACGAAGAACTAGAGAAACAACCTACGGCAAACATTACTCCAACACCATGTTCACTTCCCGGACTCCGCCGAGAAGAGACCATCACGGTAACACACACAGTTGATTCATTTTAATTAAGTTAAGGTTCAAGTTATCTACAACCGGACATTAACAAATTCACATCTGCCCATAACCGGGCACGGCTTTTGAAAGTTCAAATCCCTGCAGGGGAGTCCCAACTTAGCCCATGACAAGCTCTCACGGTCAACGAAGGATATACCTTCTCCCGAGACATCCCGATCAGACTCGGTATCCCGGTTCTACAAGACAACTCCGACAAGTTAAAACAAATCCAGCAACACCGCCCGAATGTGCCGACAAATCCCGATAGGAGCTGCACATATCTCATTCTTAGGGAACACTCAGATGAGACATCCTACGAGTAAAACCAAACCTCAAGTTGCCCTGAAGTGGCCCCGCAGTCTACTCGGTCGAACCAACACTCAGAGGAGCACTGGCCCGGGGGGGTTTAAATAAGATGACCCTCGGGCTCCGGAAACCCAAGGGAAAAAGAGGCTAGGTGGCAAATGGTAAAACCAAGGTTGGGCATTGCTGGAGGAGTTTTATTCAAGGCGGACTGTCAAGGGGTTCCCATTATTACCCAACCGCGTAAGGAACGCAAAATCCGGGAACATAACACCGATATGACGGAAACTAGGGCGGCAAGAGTGGAACAAAACACTAGGCAAAAAGGCCGAGCCTTCCACCCTTTACCAATATATAGATGCATTAAGATAACAAGATAATATAGTGATATCCCAACAAGAAAAATAATGTTCCAACAAGGAACGGTCTCCAATCTTCACCTGCAACTAGCAACGCTATAAGAGGGGCTGAGCAAAGTGGTAACATAGTCAATCAACAGTTTGCTAGGACATGGTGGGTTAGAGGTTTGGCATGGCAATTTGGGAGGCATGATAAGCAAGTGGTAGGCATCGTAGCATAGGCATAGCAACAGAGCGAGCATCTAGCAAAGCAAAGATAGAAGTGATTTCGAGGGTATGATCATCTTGCCTACAAAGTTGTCAGAGTTGACTGGATCCTCGAAAGCAAACTCAACGGGCTCCTCGTTAGCGAACTCGTCTCCCGGCTCTACCCAAACAAGACAAACAAGCAAAGAGGACACAATCAACCACATGCAAAGCTCAAACAACATGATGCAACCATGGTATGCTATGCGGGATGCGATATGTGATGCATATGCAAGAATTGACAAGGAATGAATGAACCTGGCCTCAACTTGGAAATCCAAGTGTGCCACTGGAAAGGTGAGGTGATTTCGCTTGAAAATGATATAAAGATCATCGGAATCGGAGGCACGGTTTGGAAATGGCAAGCAATTCAAATATGGCACCGATCTGCGATATACAGCAAGTAACCATCTAAATGCAACAAGATAATTATGCTACAGCACTCAAACATGGCAACAAAATACATGGCACGGATCCATTCATGAAGCTTAACAAAATATGAACACTGAGCTACGGCAAATTCATCCATTAACAGGTTCAAACAAGCATGGAAAAAGTGCAATTGGTAAACAGGTTTCAGACTTAGTGAAATTAACACAAGCCTGGAATTTCAGATCAGGTAGCACACTTCGGAGCAAGAAAACTATATTCTACAGGACCTTAGCATGGCAAATTAAAGCATGGTATGGAGCTACTCAAAGAGCTTAACAAAAGTCCCTTAGTGATCTTGAGCCAATAGGGATCAGAAAATACAATTGCAAGCATGTGAACATGGCAAAAACATAGTCAGATCTCAGACTTAGTGAAAAACTGGAGCATGCAAATCAGATATGAAGTAGGCATGTTTACGAGCTCAATGCACTCACTACAGAGCATGTCATGACAATCTAAGCATACACCCGTCAAGAATACACATTATACAAGCTAGACATGTCAAGAACAACAACATTGCATGCACGGATCATCCGCAACATCCTCGGCAAAATCGCTAACAAGTAGACAATCTGCCCAGATTCAGGAAATAGCAAAAGTAGAGCTCGATTGACTCAAGCTAGGGTGCTCCATAATGCAAACAAAGACATGGATGGATAAAGCACTACAAGATTAACAAATCATCCTTACTGATCATCCTCAAAAGAGGCACGGATCACTAGGAAATGACATGAACATATGGCATATTGATAAAAACAGATCAAGGACTTAATGGAATTGCTAAGTCCCTGAAATCAACATTAACGAATGCACCACTTTGCAAGCTTGTACTAGTCACCACACACATCACAAAAATACGTGGATAGCATCTCTGGAAAGATGGCAAAGCATATAACAAAACACATGTAGAGCTCATAAGCATATCATGCACACATTAATCATGGCAAAAATGACAAATAGCTATTCGGAGCAGCAGATCTGACAACTAACTCAAAGAGCACTCTTCCAACGGCATTTCGGGCATCAAGATGAGCTCAAATGAAAATGATGCAATGAAATGAAATGATGTGCTCTCTGAGGCGAACATTTTGATATGCCACATGCCCAAAACGGATCTACGGATGCAAAGTTACGGCACGATGAGCATGGCAATATAATCTGCAGACTTAGGGGGAAAAGGAGTCAACCCTAGGGTTTTCAGATCTGGATCTAGATCCGGCCGGGCACGCAAAACGAGGATCATCGGGGTCTGCGCCGGAGAGTCGCCGGACTTGCCGAGGAGCTCGCCGGCCGGAGGGGAACTTGCCGAAGAGCTGCGGGACTTAGCGCGAATGGCGAGGGGGCGACGAGGCGGCGACCTGCGGCGGCGGACGGTCGCCGGGGCGGAGGGAGCCGGCGGATGAGAGTGGCGGCGCGCGCTCGCCGGTGAGAAGCTGCGGCGGGCGGCGCTCGGGGGGGGGGGGCGCGCCTGCCGAGCGAGGCGGCGATGAGCTGGGCCGCGGGGGCCTGGCTCGGGCTTCGCGGGCCGACGACGGGAGGCAGTGACTGGGGCCACGTGGTGGCGCGGGAGTGGCTGGCGGCGGCGTGTCCGGCGCCGGCGGACAATGTCCGGCGCGCGGAGAAGCAGATCTAGGGTTTCGGGGAGAGGAACCGTGAATTTTGGAGGGGGGTATGTTTATAGGCAGAGGGAGCTAGGAGAGTCCAAATGAGGTGCGGTTTTCGGCCACGCGATCGTGATCGAACGCGCTAGATGACGGAGAGGGTTTTGGTGGGTTTTGGGCCAAATTGGAGGGGTGTTGGGCTACAACACACACGAGGCCTTTTCGGTCCCTCGGTTAACCGTTGGAGCATCAAACGAAGTCCAAATGGTACGAAACTTGACAGGCGGTCTACGGTAGTAAACCAAGGCCGCTTGGCAAGTCTCGGTCCAATCCGGAAATGTTTAACCCCCACACACGAAAAGAGGGTAGAAATGACCACCGGAGGAGATAGGAGCGCCGGAATGCAAAACAGACAACGGGGAAAATGCTCGGATGCATGAGATGAACACGTATACAAATGCAATGCACATGATGACATGATATGAGATGCATGACAAAGACAACAACACACGGAAACAAAAACCCGAACCCGAGAAAATAAAATAACTTAACGCCGGAAACGGCAAGAGTTGGATTACATATTAGGTAAATTACATCCGGGGTGTTACAACACTCCACCACTACGAAAGGATCTCGTCCCGAGATCTAGGACTGGAAGAACACCAGGTACTCAAAACGGAGGTGATCCTCGCGTTCCCAGGTGGCTTCACGGTCGAATTGGTGTGACCACTTGACTTTGAGGAATTTGATTGACTTATTGCGAGTTTTGCGTTCAGTCTCTTCAAGAATAGCAATGGGGTGCTTACGATAAGAGAGATCTTCTTGGAAATCAATGTCTTCGAAGTTGACGGTGCGGTCAGGAGTCTTGAAGCACTTGCGGAGCTGAGAGACAGGGAACACGTCATGCACATTTGGAAAGTTTGAAGGAAGCTCGAGTTGATAGGCGAGATCACCTCTCTTGCTGACGATCTTGAAAGGACCCACGTATCTAGGGGCAAGCTTCCCTTTGATACCGAAGCGATGAGTACCTTTCATTGGAGAGACGCGGAGGTAAACATGATCTCCGATCTCGAAAGCCAAATCGCGGTGCTTACTATCATAGTAGCTCTTCTGGCACGATTGCGCTGCTTTGAGGTTATCTCAAATGACTTTGCACATCTCCTCTGCCTCTGTGATTAAGTCATTTCCCAGAAGTTGACGTTCACCGGTTTCAGACTAGTTGAGAGGGGTACGTCACTTCCTGCCATACAGAATTTTGAATGGGGCCTTGCCCTAACTTGCTTGAAAACTGTTGTTGTAGGAGAATTCAGCATATGGAAGACAATCTTCCCACTTCATGCCGAAGGAGATCACGCAAGCCCTGAGCATATCTTCAAGAATCTGATTGACACGCTCGACTTGACCGCTAGTTTGAGGATGGAAAGTTGTGTTGAAGCGGATGTTGGTGCCCATGGCCTTCTGAAAAGAATCCCAAAACTTGGAGGTAAAGATGCTGCCACGGTCTGAAGAGATCACCTGTGGAATACTATGCAGCGAGACAATTCGAGAGGTATAGAGCTCCGCCAATTGAGCTGCAGTGATAGACTCTTTGATAGGCAGAAAGTGAGCCACTTTAGTGAGTTTGTCGATGACAACGAATATAGCATCATTGCCACGCTTGGACTTTGGAAACCCAGTCACGAAGTCCATCTCAATGTGGTCAAACTTCCATTCTAGAATGGCAAGAGGTTGGAGGAGACCAGCTGGCCTTTGGTGTTCTGCCTTCACTCTTCTGTAGACATCACACTCATTCACGAACTGAGCAATCTCGCGCTTCATTCGACTCCACCAATAAGCCTGCTTGAGGTCCTGATACATCTTCGTACTCCCAGGGTGGATGGAGAGGAGTGAATTGTGAGCCTCATTCATGATAACTTTACGAAGATCGCCTTTGGGCACAACAATACGATCCTCGAAGAAAAGAGTATCCTTGTCATCAAGGCGGTAGCACTTGTACTTGGGTTGACTCTTGGCAATCCCAATCTTCACCTTCTTCACCATAGCATCAAGAAGTTGAGCCTTGTGAATCTGGTCTTCCAAGGTGGGAGAGACTTGAAGGTTGGCGAGGAAACCTTGAGGAACAACTTGTAGATGAGTTTGCGGAAAGCTTCACAAAGCTCGGGTTGATAAGGCTTGAGAATCAGGCTGTTGCAATAAGCCTTCCTGCTCAATGCGTCAGCAATCACATTGGCCTTGCCTGGAGTATACTCGATACTCGGATTATACTCTTGAATCATTTCGACCCATCGAGTCTGCCTGAGGTTGAGATTAGGCTGAGTGAAGATGTACTTGAGACTCTTGTGGTCAGTGAAGATGTCCACTTTTCTTCCCAATAAGAGATGTCTCCAAGTCAAAAGAGCATGCACAACTGCCGCCAACTCAAGGTCATGAGTGGGGTAGTTCTTCTCGTTGGGCTTCAACTGGCGAGAGGTATAAGCCACAACTTTCTTCTCTTGCATCAAAACTGCACCAAGACCTTGAAGAGAGGCATCGTAGAAGACCTCGAACGGTTTGGATTCATCAGGAGGAGTCAGAATTGGAGCAGTGACCAATTTCTCTTTCAAAGTGTTGAAAGCGATGTCACATTCCAGAGACCAAATGTACTTGACGTGCTTCTGGAGAAGATTTGAAAGAGGCTTCGCGATCTTCGAAAAGTTCTCCATGAACCTTCGACAGTAGCTTGCGAGACCAAGGAAGCTACGGAGTTGCTTCACATTCTGAGGTGGTTCCCAATTCACAATTGCGGACACCTTCTCGGGATTCACCGCAATGCCCTTGGCAGAGATGATATGCCCAAGATAAAGAACCTCATCGAGCCAAAACTCGCACTTTGAGAACTTGGCGTAGAACTGGTATTCCCTGAGCTTATCGAGCACCAAACGCAAGTGCTTGGCATGATCTTCCTTGTTCTTCGAAAAGACCAGAATGTCGTCGAGATAGACCAAAACGAAGTCATTGGTGTAGGCGTTGAAGATGAAGTTCATCATGCGAGAGAAAGTCGGAGGAGCGTTGACGAGGCCAAAAGACATGACAGTGTATTCATATGAACCATAGCTTGTTCTGAAAGCCGTCTTGGGAATATCTTGCTCACGGATTTGAATCCGGTGATAACCCATACGGAGATCAAGCTTGGAGAATACTTGGGCACCTTTGAGTTGTTCGAACAGCTCATTGATGTTGGGAAGTGGGTATTTGTTCTTGATAGTCTTCTTGTTCAATGGACGGTAGTCAACACAAAGTCGGTCCGTTCCATCCTTCTTCTTCACAAAGAGTACTCCACAACCCCACGGAGAGGAACTAGGTTGGATGAGACCCATTCGCTCTTGAATATCGAGTTGTTTCTTCAGCTCCTTCAACTCTTCAGGTCCGAGCTTGTAGGGATGCTTGCAAACCGGTTCCGTGCCAGGCTCAAGATCAATGACGAATTCCACTGGCCGGTGCGGAGGCATTCCTGGAAGCTCTTCTGGAAAGACGTCTTGATATTCGCAAACGACTGGAATTTGCGAGATGGCATCCAGTTCACCCTTCTCATTGAGAGAAAACAGACGGATGGTATCATCACGAGCGGCAAAGACAATTACATACTCAGACGAATGAGTCAATTGAATCTGCCTGGCAGCACAATCAAGATGCGCCTTGTGCTTAGAAAGCCAATCCATTCCGAGAATGAGATCAATATTCGAGTTACCAAGGACCATTGGGGAAGAAAGGAACTTGTAGTCGCCCAACGTGATAGAGATATCGGGAGCAACCAAACTAGAAGTCAAAAGCTTACCGGGAGAAACAACTTGCATGACTTTGGGCATGACCTCAGTATCAACATTGTGCTTCGATGCAAATGGGCATGACAAGAAAGAATGCGATGCACCAGTATCAAAAAGTACTTTTGCAGGAACATCGTTAACAAGAAGGTTACCCATGATGACATCTGACGAGTCCTCTGCCTGAGCTGCATTCATCAAGTTAACCTTGGCGTGCTTGGGGTTATGTTTGACCACAGCTGTACTTGCCGATCTCACAGGAGGAGGAGGTGGGAGACGCCTCTGATTGAAGCATTTGTTGGCATAGTGACCCTTCCGTTGGCACTTGTTGCACATGACCTCTGAAAGCGGACGGTGATATGGAGCACTCGATCTTGGAGCTTGAGACGAAGTCTTGTTCTGAAAGCCAGGGTTGGGTGGGTGGGAAGATCCACTGCCACCTTTGCTCTTCTGTTGATATGGCTGACGGAACGGAGGAGGAGGAAGCCAATACTTCTGCTGCTTGGCCACTTGAGTGGAGGAAGAAGGAGTAGCATCTCTGACTCGCTTCTTGGAAGCATCACACTTCAGTTGAGCAGCCTCTTGCTTCAATGCCATGTTGTAGAACTCATTGTACCTCAAGGGCTCAAAGAGAACAAGAGCTAGCTGGGTTTCTTCTCTGAGACCACCCCTGAACTGGTATATCATGCTCTTCTCGTCGGGGATGTCCTGCTTAGCAAAGTGGGCGAGCTTCTGAAACAACTTGTTGTAGTCATAGACAGACAAAGAGCCTTGCTTCAGGTTGCGGAATTCCTCACGCTTGCTTTCAACCACGCTCTGAGAAATATGATGAGCTTTGAAGTCTTGACGGAATTCATCCCAGGTAATCACACGGCCTCCTCTAGAATATTTGTACTACTGGAACCATTCTGCTGCTTGGTCTTTGAGTTGGAAGGAAGCGAACTTGACAAAGTCCTCAGGCCTGACGTTACTGCACTCGAAATGCTTGCATAAGTCCACGAGCCAATCGTCAGCATCAGTTGCCTCAACACAATTGCTGAAGGTCTTTGGCTGGTTAGCAAGGAACTGGTTGAGTGTAGCAAAGTGATTCTAATTGTTGCCTTGGTTGCCTTGGTTCGCTTGATTGCGCTCTTGAAGAATTTGCATGATCAACTGCGTGTTTGCATTGGTTGCGGCCATCACAGCTTGCCATGCCTCCGGAGGAGGTGGAGGTGGTGGCGGATCCTGATTCTGATTCTGATTGCTGCTCTTAGCGGGAGCCGTCCTGAAGAGGGTGACATCCATTAGCACATTGATAGATAAAATTGAAGCTGAATCAAGCGGGTTGAAATTGCAACATATAGTCTTCACATCCGAACGTAAGAACAAATGCATTCCACTTGAAATGGTCACATATCCATAAATTGAGAAGCCACTTAGAATTTAGGTAGAGGAATAAATCAACAAGGTACGGGTCAAGAACGAATACTCGGTAAGAAATCCCAATCTCAAACCAAATATCCGTGGAAGAAAAAGCTAGAGCTACAAGAATTCCCACCTATGAAACTCCCGAACCTTTCCGGTTATGCAATCATGTGTTGGGGATACAGGGGAAGCATAATATCTCACCCAAATCTAGCAAATCCTACATCGAGCTGTATCCATCCTTCAACACATAACCGAGAAAAACTTCGGAAACCATCTACCTCAACCTTCGAAAAGCATCCGTTATACAAGTTATGGCAATACTCCCGAACCCCCGCCCCAGTACTGGGTGGCGTCGAGGTTATCTCACCAACAACTGCATAAAAGAGATTTTCAATGTCGGCGAACTAAACTCAAGTATTCCAGAACTGCAACGATAAAATTGCGACGACAACACCTTGGAGCTCAACTCCCCGGGACACTGCCACAACCCCTAAATGACAGGAGGCACCAAGAACAATGTTCTCATCACAAAACCATCGGAACGATTCCAAGATACCCGCGTGATCCAGAAATTTTTTTAGTGAAATTTGAGAAGAGAAGAGTTAAAACTCTACGTCAGGATGCTTTACCAGAGCGATGAGGGGACTGGGGAGTAAAAAGAATTCCTAAACTCTCCGATATATAATTCCTAAATGACTCAAAACATTTTTCTAGACTCAACAACGGCTGCTAAAAACGATCAAGCAGTGGGGGCTCCTAAGGCCGGGGAAGGCTCTGATTACCAACTTGTAACGCCCTCGATGCGGCTATATCTCCTACGTGTCGAAGCATGACTTAGAGGCATAACCACATTGAAAGCAATGTCGCAAGTAAGGCAATCTTCCCAACATCCCATGTAAGTAGATAATAAAAGGGAAGGTATATAGTTGGCTTACACTCGCCACGTCACACAAAGTACATAAATAGCATTACATCATCCAATCACTCATGGTCCGACTACGGTACCAAAATAAAAGACCAACCCAACATGCGACACGGTCCCGATCGCCCCAACTAGGCACCACTACTGATCATCAGGGAAAGACACATAGTAACGGCGTGAGTCCTTGTCGAACTCCCACTTGAGCTCAAGCGCATCATCTGGAACGGAGTCATCAGGCCCTGCATCTGTTTGATAGTAATCTGTGAGCCACGGGGACTCAGCAATCTCGCACCCTCGCGATCAAGACTATTTAAGCTTATAGGTAAGGCAAGGTAATATGTGGAGCTGTAGCAAGCGACTAGCATATATGGTGGCTAATCCTGTTCGCAAAAGAGAGCAAGAAGAGAAGGCAAAGCGCGAACGAAGAACTAGAGAACCAACCTATGGCAAACATTACTCCAACACCATGTTCACTTCCCGGACTCCGCCGAGAAGAGACCATCACGGTAACACACATAGTTGATTCATTTTAATTAAGTTAAGGTTCAAGTTATCTACAACCGGACATTAACAAATTCCCATCTGCCCATAACCGCGGGCACGACTTTTGAAAGTTCAAATCCCTGTAGGGGAGTCCCAACTTAGCCCATGACAAGCTCTCACGGTCAACGAAGGATATACCTTCTCCCGAGACATCCCAATTAGACTCGGTATCCCGGTTCTACAAGACAACTCCGACAAGTTAAAACAAATCCAGCAACACCGCCCGAATGTGTCGACAAATCCCGATAGGAGCTGCACATATCTCGTTCTTAGGGCACACTCAGATGAGACATCCTACAAGTAAAACCAAACCTCAAGTTGCCCTGAGGTGGCCCCGCAGTCTACTCGGTCGGACCAACACTCAGAGGAGCACTGGCCCGGGGGGGTTTAAATAAGATGACCCTCGGGCTCCGGAAACCCAAGGGAAAAAGAGGCTAGGTGGCAAATGGTAAAACCAAGGTTGGGCATTGCTGGAGGAGTTTTATTCAAGGCGGACTGTCAAGGGGTTCCCATTATTACCCAACCGCGTAAGGAACGCAAAATCCGGGAACATAACACCGATATGACAGAAACTAGGGCGGCAAGAGTGGAACAAAACACTAGGCAAAAAGGCCGAGCCTTCCAACCTTTACCAATATATAGATGCATTAAGATAACAAGATAATATAGTGATATCCCAACAAGAAAAATAATGTTCCAACAAGGAACGGTCTCCAATCTTCACCTGCAACTAGCAACGCTATAAGAGGGGCTGAGCAAAGTGGTAACATAGTCAATCAACAGTTTGCTAGGACATGGTGGGTTAGAGGTTTGGCATGGCAATTTGGGAGGCATGATCATCTTGCCTGCAAAGTTGTCAGAGTTGACTGGATCCTCGAAAGCAAACTCAACGGGCTCCTCGTTAGCGAACTCGTCTCCCGGCTCTACCCAAACAAGACAAACAAGCAAAGATGACACAATCAACCATGTGCAAAGCTCAAACAACATGATGCAACCATGGTATGCTATGCGGGATGCGATATGTGATGCATATGCAAGAATTGACAAGGAATGAATGAACATGGCCTCAACTTGGAAATCCAAGTGTGCCACTGGAAAGGTGAGGTGATTTCGCTTGAAAACGATATAAAGATCATCGGAATCGGAGGCATGGTTTGGAAATGGCAAGCAATTCAAATATGGCACCGGTCTGCGATATACAGCAAGTAACCATCTAAATACAAAAAGATAATTATGCTACAGCACTCAAAACGTGGCAACAAAATACATGGCAGGGATCCATTCATGAAGCTTAACGAAAGATGAACACTGAGCTACGGCAAATTCATCCATTAACAGGTTCAAACAAGCATGGAAAAAGTGCAATTGGTAAACAGGTTTCAGACTTAGTGAAATTAACACAAGCCTGGAATTTCAGATCAGGTAACACACTTTGGAGCAAGAAAACTATATTCTACAGGACCTTAACATGGCAAAGTAAAGCATGGCATGGAGCTACTCAAAGAGCTTAACAAAAGTCCCTTAGTGACCTTGAGCCAAAAGGGATCAGAAAATACAATTGCAAGCATGTGAACATGGCAAAAACATAGTCAGATCTCGGACTTAGTGAAAAACTGGAGCATGCAAATCAGATATCAAGTAGGCATGTTTACGAGCTCGATGCACTCACTACAGAGCATGTCATGACAATCTAAGCATACACCCATCAAGAATACACATTATACAAGCAAGACATGGCAAGAACAACAACATTGCATGCACGGATCAACCACAAGATCCTTGGCAAAATCGCTAACAAGTAGACAATCTGCCCAGATTCAGGAAATAGCAAAAGTAGAGCTCGATTGACTCAAGCTAGGGTACTCCATAATGCAAACAAAGACATGGATGGATAGAGCACTACAATATTAACAAATCACCCTTACTGATCATCCTCAAAAGAGGCACGGATCACTAGGAAACAACATGGACATATGGCATATTGATAAAAACAGATCAATGACTTTGTGGAATTGCTAAGTCCCTGAAATCAGCATTAACGAATGCACCACTTTGCAAGCTTGTGCTAGTCACCACACACATCACAAAAATACATGGATAGCATCTCTGGAAAGATGGCAAAGCATATAACAAAACACATGTAGAGCTCATGAGCATATCATGCACACATTAATCATGGCAAAAATGACAAATAGCAATTTGGAGCAGCAGATCTGACAACTAACTCAAATAGCACTCTTCCAACGGCATTTCGGGCATTAAGATGAGCTCAAATGAAAATGATGCAATGAGATGAAATGATGTGCTCTCTGAGCCGAACATTTTGATATGCTACATGCCCAAAACAGATCTACGGATGTAAAGTTATGGCACGATGAGCATGGCAATATAATCTGCAGACTTAGGGGGGAAAAGGAGTCAACCCTAGGGTTTTCAGATCTGGATCTGGATCCGGATGGGCACGCAAAACGAGGATCACCGGGGTCAGCGCCGGAGAGTCGCCGGACTTGCCGAGGAGCTCGCCGGCCGGAGGGGAACTTGCCGGAGAGCTGCGGGACTTGGCACGGATGGCGAGGGGGCGACGAGGCGGCGACCTGCGGCGGCGGACGGTCGCCGGGGCGGCGGGAGACGGCGGATGAGTGTGGCGGCACGCGCTCGCAGGTGAGAAGCTGCGGCGGGCGGCGCTCGGGGGCCGCGCCTACCGAGCGAGGCGGCGACGAGCTGGGCCGCGGGGGCCTGGCTCGGGCTTCGCGGGCCGGCGGCGGGAGGCGGTGACTTGGGCCAAGTGGCGGCGCGGGAGTGGCTGGCGGTGGCGTGTCCGGCGCCGGCGGACAATGTCCGGCGCGCGGAGGAGCAGATCTAGGGTTTCGG
Source organism: Triticum aestivum (assembly GCF_018294505.1). Classification (NCBI taxonomy): domain Eukaryota; kingdom Viridiplantae; phylum Streptophyta; class Magnoliopsida; order Poales; family Poaceae; genus Triticum; species Triticum aestivum. The sequence goes on from NC_057803.1 coordinate 566,395,465, forward strand.
GGAGAGGAACCATGAATTTCGGAGGGGGGGTATATTTATAGGCATAGAGGGAGCTAGGAGAGTCCAAATGAGGTGCGGTTTTCGGTCACACGATCGTGATCGAACGCTCTAGATGATGGAGAGGGTTTTGGTGGGTTTTGGGCCAAATTGGAGGGGTGTTGGGCTGCAACACACACACGAGGCCTTTTCGGTCCCTCGGTTAACCGTTGGAGTATCAAACGAATTCCAAATGGTACAAAACTTGACAGGCAGTCTACTGGTAGTAAACCAAGGCCGCTTGGAAAGTCTCGGTCCAATCCAGAAATGTTTAACCCCCACACACGAAAAGAGGGTAGAAATGACCACTAGAGGAGATAGGAGCGCCGGAATGCAAAACGGACAACGGGGAAAATGCTCGGATGCATGAGATGAACACGTATGCAAATGCAATGCACATGATGACATGATATGAGATGCATGACAAAGACAACAACACACAGAGACAAAAACCCGAAACCGAGAAAATAAAATAACTTAACGCCGGAAACGGCAAGAGTTGGATTACATATTAGGTAAATTACATTCGGGGTGTTACAACACTCCACCACTACGAAAGGCTCTCGTCCCGAGATCTAGGACTGGAAGAACGTCGGGTACTCAGAACGGAGGTGATCCTCGCGTTCCCAGGTGGCTTCACGGTCGGAATGGTTCCTGTTTCCTTCCCCTCCTAGTTGGACTAGGAAAGCGGGGAACCTACTCCTAGTAGGAGTAGGATTCCCCCCCCCCTTGGGGCACGCCCTATGAGGCCAGCCAGCCCCCTCCTCCACTCCTTTATATACGGGGAGGGGGCACCCATATACACACAAGTTGATTTCTTAGCCGTGTGCGGTGCCCCCCTCCACATATTTCCACCTTGGTCATATTGTTGTAGTGCTTAGGCGAAGCCCTGCGTCGGTAACTTCATCATCACCTCCAACATGTCGTCGTGGTGACGAAACTCTCCCTCAGCCTTAGCTGGATCTAGAGTTCGAGGGACGTCATGGATCTGAACATGTGCAGATCACGGAGGTGTCGTGCGTTCGGTACTTGATTGGTTGGATCGCAAAGACATTGGACTACATCAACCGCGTTACTCAACGCTGCCGCTTTCGGTCTACGAGGGTACGTAGACACACTCTCCCCTCTCGTTGCTATGCATCTCCTAGATAGATCTTGCATGATCATAGGATTTTTTTGAAATACTGCGTTCCCCAACAGTGGCATCCAAGCCAGGTCTATGCGTAGATTTATATGCATGAGTAGAACAGAAAGGAGTTGTGGGCGTGGGTATATACATATTGCTTGCCGTCACTAGTTGTTTCTTGATTCGACGGTATTGTTGGATGAAGTGGCCCGGACCGACATTACATGACCGCGTTCATGAGACTGGTTCTACGGACGTGCTTTGCACACAGGTGGCTGGCGGGTGTCAGTTTCTCCAACTTTAGTTGAATCGGATTCAATGAACAGGGTTATTTCTAAAGATCAAAAAGCAATCACTATACTGCATTGTGATTTTTGATACGTAGGTAAGAACGGTTCTTTCTAAGCCCGTAGCAGCCACGTAAAACTTGCAACAACAAAGTAGAGGACGTCTAACTTGTTTTTGCAGGGCATGTTGTGATGTGATATGGTCAAGACGTGATTATATAAATTGTTGTATGAGATTATCATGTTTTGTAACACAGTTATCGGCAACTGGCAGGAGCCATATGGTTGTCGCATTATTGTATGAAATGCAATCACCATGTAATTGCTTTACTTTATCACTAAGCGGTAGCGATAGTCGTGGAAGCAATAGTTGGCGAGACGACAATGATGCTATGATAGAGATCAAGGTGTCAAGCCGGTGACAATGGTGATCATGACGGTGCTTTGGAGACGGAGATCAAAGGCACAACATGATGGTGGCCATATCATATCACTTATATTGATTGCATGTGATGTTTATCCTTTATGGATCTTATTTTGCTTAGTATGGCGGTACATTATAAGATGACCTCTCACTAAATTTCAAGGTATAAGTGTTCTCCCTGAGTATGCACTGTTGCTATAGTTCGTCGTGCCGAGACACCACATGATGATCGGGTGTGATAAGCTCTATGTTCACATACAACGGGTGCAAGCCAATTTTGCACAAGTAGAATACTCGGGTTAAACTTGACGAGCCTAGCATATGCAGATATGGCCTCGGAACACTAAGACCGAAAGGTCGACCGTGAATCATATAGTAGATATGATCAACATAGTGATGTTCACCATTGAAAACTACTCCATCTCACGTGATGATCGGACATGATTTAGTTGATATGGATCACGTGATCACATAGATGATTAGAGGGATGTCTATCTAAGCGGGAGTTCTTAAGTAATATGATTAATTGAACTTTAATTTATCATGAACTTAGTACCTGCTAGTATTTTGCATGTCTATGTTGTTATAGATAAATGGCCCGTGCTGTTGTTCCATTGAATTTTAATGTGTTTCTAGAGAAAGCTAAGTTGAAAGATGATGGTTGCAACTACATGGACTGGGTCCATAACTTGACGATTATCCTCATTGCTGCACAGAAGAATTTCATGCCGGAAGCACCGCTAGATGCCAAACCCATTGCAGGCGCAACTCCAGATGTTATGAACACCTGGCAGAGCAAAGCTGAGGACTACTCGATAGTTCAGTGTGCCATGCTTTACGGCTTAGAACTGGGACTTCAACGATGTTTTGAACGTCATGGAGCATATGAGATGTTCCAGGAGTTGAAGTTAATATTTCAAGAAAATGCCCGGATTGAGAGATATGAAGTCTCCAATAAGTTCTACAGCTGCAAATTGGAGTAGAATAGTTCTGTTAGTGAGCACATATTCAGAATGCCTGGATACCACAATCACTTGACTCGGCTGGGAGTAAACTTCGGTTGATAGTGTCATTGACAGAGTTCTTCAATCACTGCGAGCAAGCTACAAAAGCTTCCTGATGAACTATAATATGCAAGGGATGGATAAGACAATTCCCGAGCTCTTTGCGATGCTAAAGGCTATCGAGGTAGAAATCAAGAAGGAGCATTAAGTGTTGATGGTCAACAAGACCACCAGTTTTAAGAAGAATGGCAAAGGGAAGAAGGGGAACTTCAAGAAGAACGGCAAGCAAGTTGCTGCTCAAGTGAAGAAACCCAAGTCTAGACCTAAGCCTGAGACTGAGTGCTTCTACTGCAAAGGGACTGGTCACTAGAAGCGGAACTGCCCCAAGTATTTGGCGGATAAGAAGGATGGCAAAGTGAAAGGTATATTTGATATACATGTTATTGATGTGTACCTTACTAATGCTCACAGTAGGGACTGAGTATTTGATACTGGTTCTGTTGCTAATATTAGCAACTCGAAACAGGGGCTACGGATTAAGCAAAGATTAGCTAAGGATGAGGTGACGATGCGCGTGGGAAATGGTTCCAAAGTCGATGTGATCGCCGTCGGCATGCTACCTCTACATCTACCATCGGGATTAGTTTTAGATCTGAATAATTGTTATTTGGTGCCAGCGTTAAGCATGGACATTATATCTGGATCTTGTTTGATGCGAGACAGTTATTCATTTAAATCAGCGAATAATGGTTGTTCTATTTATATGAGTAATATCTTTTATGGTCATGCACCCTTGATGAGTGGTCTATCTTTACTAAATATTTATAGTAGTGATACACATATTCATAGTATTGAAGCTAAAAGATATAAGTTTAATAATGATAGTGCAACTTATTTGTTGCACTGCCATTTAGGTCATATTGATGTAAAGCGCATGAAGAAACTCCATGCTGATGGGTTTTTTGAATCACTTGATGCTTGTGAACCATGCCTCATGGGCAATATGACTAAAACTCCGTTCTCCGGTACAATGGAACGAGCAACAGACTTATTGGAAATAATACATACTGATGTATGCGGTCCGATGAGTGTTGATGCTCGTGGCGGGTATCGTTATTTTCTGATCTTCACAGATGATTTGACCAGATATGGGTATGTCTACTTGATGAAACATAAGTCTGGAACATTTGAAAAGTTCAAAGAATTGCAGAGTGAAGTGGAAAATCATCGTAATAAGAAAATTGAGTTTCTACGATCTGATCGTGGATGTGAATATTTGAGTTAAGAGTTTGGTCTTCATTTGAAATAATGCAGAATAGTTTCGCAACTCATGCCACCTGGAAAACCACAGCGTAATGGTGTGTCTGAATGTCGTAACCGCACTTTATTCGATATGGTGCGATCTATGATGTCTCTTACTGATTTACCGCTATCATTTTGGGGTTATGCTTTGGAGACGGCTGCATTCACGTTAAATAGGGAACCATCAAAATCCGGTGAGACGACACCATATGAACTGTGGTTTGGCAAGACACCCAAGTTGTTGTTTCTTAAAGTTTTGGGATGCGAGGCTTATGTGAAAAAGCTTCAACCTGATAAGCTCGAACCCAAATCAGATAAATGTGTCTTCACAGGATACCCAAAGGAGACTGTTGGGTACACCTTCTATCACAGATCTGAAGGCAAGATATTCGTTGCTAAGAATGGATCCTTTCTAGAGAAGGAGTTTCTCTCGAAAGAAGTGAGTAGGAGGAAAGTAGAACATGATGAGGTAATTGTACCTGCTCCCTTATTGGAAATTAGTTCATCACAAAAATCAGTTCCAGTGATTCCTACACCAATTAGTGAGGAAGCTAATGATGATGGTCATGAAACTTCTGATCAAGTTACTATCGAACCTCGTAGGTCAACCAGAGTAAGATCCGCACCAGAGTGGTACGGTAATCCTGTTCTGGAGGTCATCTTACTTGACCATGACGAACCTATGAACTATGAGGAAGCGATGATGAGCCCAGATTCTGCAAAATGGCTTGAGGCCATGAAATCTGAGATGGGATCCATGTATGAGAACAAAGTGTGGACTTTGGTTGACTTGCCCGATGATCGGCAAGCCATAGAGAATAAATGGATCTTCAAGAAGAAGACAGACGCTGACGGTAATGTTACTATCTACAAAGCTTGACTTGTTGCGATAGGTTTTCGACAAGTTCAAGGAGTTGACTATGATGAGACCTTCTCACCCGTAGCGATGCTTAAGTCCGTCCGAATCATGTTAGCAATTGCCGCATTTTATGATTATGAAATTTGGCAAATGGATGTCAAAACTGCAATCCTTAATGGATATCTTAAAGAAGAGTTGTATATGATGCAACCAAAAGGTTTTGTCGATCCAAAAGGTGCTAACAAAGTGTGTAAGCTCCAGCGATCAATTTATAGACTGGTGCAAGCATCTCGGAGTTGGAATATATGCTTTGATAGTGTGATCAAAGCATATGGTTTTATATAGACTTTTGGAGAAGCCTGTATTTACAAGAAAGTGAGTGGGACTCTGTAGCATTTCTGATATTATATGTGGATGACATATTGTTGATTGGAAATGATACTGAATTTCTGAATAGCATAAAAGGATACTTGAATAAGAATTTTTCAATGAAAGACCTCGGTGAAGCTGCTTATATATTGGGCATCAAGATCTATAGAGATAGATCAAGACACTTAATTGGACTTTCACAAAGCACATACCTTGATAAAGTTTTGAAGAAGTTCAAAATGGATCAAGCAAAGAAAGGGTTCTTGCCTGTGTTACAAGGTGTGAAGTTGAGTCAGACTCAATGCCCGACCATTGCAGAAGATAGAGAGAAAATGAAAGTCATTCCCTATGCTTCAGTCGATAGGTTCTATCATGTATGCAATGTTGTGTACCAGACCTGATGTGTGCCTTGCTATTAGTTTAGCAGGGAGGTACCAAAGTAATCCAGGAGTGGATCACTGGACAGCGGTCAAGAACATCCTGAAATACCTGAAAAGGACTAAGGATATGTTTCTCGTTTATGGAGGTGACAAAGAGCTCGTCGTAAACGGTTACGTCGATGCAAGCTTTGACACTGATCCGGATGACTCTAAGTCACAAACCGGATACGTATTTTTATTGAATGGTGGAGCTGTCAGTTGGTGCAGTTCTAAGCAGAGCGTCGTGGCGGGATCTACGTGTGAAGCGGAATACATAGCTGCTTCGGAAGCAGCAAATGAAGGAGTCTGGATGAAGGAGTTCATATCCGATCTAGGTGTGATACCTAGTGCATCGGGTCCAATGAAAATCTTTTGTGACAATACTGGTGCAATTGCCTTGGCAAAGGAATCCAGATTTCACAAGAGAACCAAGCACATCAAGAGACGCTTCAATTCCATCCGTGATCAAGTCAAGGAGGGAGACATAGAGATTTGCAAATACATAAGGATCTGAATGTTGCAGACCCATTGACTAAGCCTCTCTCACAAGCAAAACATGATCAGCACCAAGACTCCATGGGTGTTAGAATCATTACAATGTAATCTAGATTATTGACTCTAGTGCAAGTGGGAGACTGAAGGAAATATGCCCTAGAGGCAATAATAAAGTTGTTATTTATATTTCCTTATATCATGATAAATGTTTATTATTCATGCTAGAATTGTATTAACCAGAAACTTAGTACATGTGTGAATACATAGACAAACAGAGTGTCACTAGTATGCCTCTACTTGACTAGCTCGTTAATCAAAGATGGTTAAGTTTCCTAGCCATGGACAAGAGTTGTCATTTGATGAACGGGATCACATCATTAGAGAATGATGTGATTGACATGACCCATCTGTTAGCTTGACACTATGATTGTTTAGTTTATTGTTATTGCTTTCTTCATACCTATACATGTTCCTATGAATATGAGATTATGTAACTCCCGAATACCGGAGGAACACTTTGTGTGCTATCAAATGTCACAATGTAACTGGGTGATTATAAAGATGCTCTACAGGTGTCTCCGATGGTGTTTGTTGAGTTAGCATAGATCAAGATTAGGATTTGTCACTCCGATTGTCGGAGAGGTATCTCTGGGCCCTCTCGGTAATGCACATCACTATAAGACTTGCAAGCAATGTGACTAATGAGTTAGTTGCGGGATGTTGCATTACGGAGCAAGTAAAGAGACTTGTCGGTAATGAGATTGAACTAGGTATGATGATACCGACGATCGAATCTCGGGCAAGTAACATACTGATGACAAAGGGAACAACGTATGTTGTTATGCGGTTTGACTGGTAAAGATGTTCATAGAATATGTAGGAACCAATATGAGCATCCAGGTTCAGCTATTGGTTATTTACCGGAGATGAGTCTCGGTCATGTCTACATAGTTCTCGAACCCGTAGGGTCCGCACGCTTAACGTTCGATGATGATATGTATTGTGAGTTATGTGATTTGATGTACCAAAGGTTGTTCGTAGTCCCGGATGTGATCACGGACATGACGAGGAGTCTCTAAATGGTCGAGACATGAAGATTGATATATTAGAAGGTTATGTTTGGACACCGTAAAGGTTTCAGATAGGTTCGGGCATTTTCCGAAGTACCGGGGGGTTACCGGAACCCCCCGGGGGGTTATGGGCCTTCGTGGGCTTTAGTGGAAGAGAGATAGGGCGGCCAAGAGGAGGGGCACGCCCCCCAAGCCCAATCCGAATTATGGAGGCGGGCCGGCCCCCTTTCCTTCTTCCCCTCTTCCCTTTCCTTCCCCCTCCTAGTTGGACTAGGAAAGGGGGGAACCTACTCCTAGTAGGAGTAGGATTCCCCCCTTGGGGCGCGCCCTATGAGGCTGGCCGGCACCCTCCTCCACTCCCTTATATACGGGGGAGGAGGCACCCCACAGACACACAAGTTGATTTCTTAGTCGTGTGCGGTGCCCCCTCCACAAGTTTCCACCTTGGTCATATTGTCGTAGTGCTTAGGCGAAGCCCTGTGTCGGTAACTTCATCATCACCGTCAACACGCCATCGTGCTGATGAAACTCTCCCTCAGCCGCAGCTGGATCTAGAGTTCCAGGGATGTCACCGAGCTGAACGTGTGCAGATCGCGGAGGTGTCGTGCGTTCGGTAATTGATCAGTTGGATCGCGAAGACGTTCGATTACATCAACCACGTTACTCAATGCTGCCAATTTCGGTCTATGAGGGTACGTAGACACGCTCTCCCCTCTCGTTGCTATGCATCTCCTAGATAGATCTTGTGTGATCGTAGATTTTTTTTGAAATACTATGTTCCCCAACAGTGGCATCCGAGCCAGGTCTATGCGTAGATGTTATATGCACGAGTAGAACACAAAGGAGTTGTGGGCGTGGGTATATACATATTGCTTGCCGTCACTAGTTGTTTCTTGATTCGATGGTATTGTTGGATGAAGCGGCCCGGACCGACATTACATGACCATTTTCATGAGACTGGTTCTACCGACGTGCTTTGCACACAGGTGGCTGGCGGGTGTCAGTTTCTCCAACTTTAGTTGAATCGGATTCAATGAACAGGGTTCTTTCTAAAGATCAAAAAGCAATCACTATACCACATTGTGATTTTTGATACGTAGGTAAGAGCGGTTCTTGCTAAGCCCGTAGCAGCCATGTAAAACTTGCAACAACAAAGTAGAGGACATCTAACTTGTTTTTGCAGGGCATGTTGTGATGTGATATGGTCAAGACGTGATTATATAAATTGTTGTATGAGATGATCATGTTTTGTAACATAGTTATCGGCAACTGGCAGGAGCCATATGGTTGTCGCATTATTGTATGAAATGCAATCGCCATGTAATTGCTTTACTTTATCACTAAGCGGTAGCGATAGTCATGGAAGCAATAGTTGGTGAGACGACAACGATGCTACGATGGAGATCAAGGTGTCAAGCCGGTGACGATGGTGATCATGGCGGTGCTTTGGAGATGGAGATCAAAGGCACAAGATGATGATGGCCATATCATATCACTTATATTGATTGCATGTGATCTTTATCCTTTATGGATCTTATTTTGCTTAGTACGGTGGTAGCACTATAAGATGACCTCTCACTAAATTTCAAGGTATAAGTGTTCTCCCTGAGTATGCACTGTAGCTACAGTTCGTCGTGACGAGACACCACATGATGATCGGGTGTGATAAGCTCTACGTTCACATACAACGGGTGCAAGCCAGTTTTGCACAAGCAGAATACTCGGGTTAAACTTGACGAGCCTAGCATATGCAGATGTGGCCTCGGAACACTGAGACCGAAAGGTCGAGCATGAATCATATAGTAGATATGATCAACATAGTGATGTTCACCATTGAAAACTACTCCATCTCACGTGATGATCGGACATGATTTAGTTGATATGGATCATGTGATCACTTAGATGATTAGAGGGATGTCTATCTAAGTGGGAGTTCTTAAGTAATATGATTAATTGAACTTTAATTTATCATGAACTTAGTACCTGATAGTATTTTGCATGTCTATGTTGTTGTAGATAAATGGCCCTTGCTGTTGTTCCGTTGAATTTTAATGTGTTCCTACTAAGTTGAAAGATGATGGTAGAAACTACACGGACTAGGTCTGTAACTTGAGGATTATCCTCATTGCTGCATAGAAGAATTACGTCCTGGAAGAACCTCTAGATGCCAAACCCGCTGCAGGAGCAACTCCAGATGTTATGAACACCTGGCAGAGCAAAACTGATGACTACTCAATAGTTCAGTGTGCCATGCTTTACGGCTTAGAACCGAGACTTCAACGATGTTTTGAACATCAGGGAGCATATGAGATGTTCCAGGAGTTGAAGTTAATATTTCAAGCAAATGACCATGTTGTTACTCCCTTAGATACTGCCATCACCCTCTCCAATTCAACTGGCTGATAAACAAGAAAAGTAATTGAATGTACAAACATCATATGATAGACAGGTGCAATGGATGGTGGGGAATAAAAGAGGGCATGAAATAATTCACATTTATGTTGTCTAACCAAATAGGATAGCAAGACATGATTTCATATATATGATGGCTAACTAAATAGGATAGCATGACACAATTTCACATTATGATGGCTAGCTAAAAAGATGGAAAGACATAGTTTAAAATATGTTGACTATGTAAACAGGATGACATGATATAACTATATAATGTGTTTATTAAATAGGTTGGCATGCCATAGTTCACATACATGCCGCCTATGGAAACATGATAGCATGATATAATTCACGGATAGAATGACATAATTCAAATTATGATGACTGTAAACACTAAACAGGATGAGTTGATATAACTATACAGTGTCTTTATTAAATGGGTTGCCATGCCATAATTCAGATAGACGCTGTGTATGTAAACATGATGGCATGATATAATTCAAATATATGATTTATATAGTAAGCAAGTAAACAGATAGCAATCCATATATGATGTAAAAACTAAGCAATGGAAGACAACATGCATGACATGGGTAATATAACCCTGCCAAGTTCGAGCATAGACCTCAGGGGGAAATAGGACTAGTCATTAGTCTCTGAATCCTCCTCTGAGGAGCTCTCTGTAACCAGCAAGATGTCTGCTTCAGCAGGTAGCATTGTCTGCTCTGAATACCTTGTTTTCACTCCAGATACTTCCATCACTGCTTCAAATGGTTGATGCACACGAAAAGTAGTTCAATATACAAACGTTGTCGACATATGGAACACATAATACAAAAAAATGGTAGCATGATATAATTCACATAAAATGATGATTGGCTAAATGATACGTCTCCAACATATCTATAATTTTTGATTGCTCCATGCTATTATATTATCTGTTTTGGATGTTTATGGGCTTTATTATACACTTTTATATTATTTTTGGGAGTAACCTATTAACCGAAATCCCAGTGCAAATTGCTGTTTTTTGCCTATTTTAGTGTTTCACAGAAAAGGAATATCAAACGGAATCCAAACGGAATGAAACCTTCACAAGGATTTTTTTCGGAACAGACGCAATCCAGGAGACTTGGAGTGGACGTCAAGGAAGCAGCGAGGCGGCCACGAGGTAGGACGGCGCTCCCCCACCCTCGTGGGCCCCTCACAGCTCCACCGACCTACTTCTTTCGCCTATATATACTCTTATACCCTGAAAACATCTAGGGGAACCACAAAACCACTTTTCCACTGCCGCAACCTTTTGTACCCGTGAGATCCCATCTGGGGACCTTTTTCGGTGATCTGCCGGAGGGGGATTCGATCATGGAGGGATTCTACATCAACACCATAGCCTCTCCGATGACGTGTGAGTAGTTTACCACAGACCTTCGGGTCTGTAGTTATTAGTTAGATGGCTTCCTCTCTCTCTTTGGATCTCAATACAAAGTTCTCCTTGATGTTCTTGGAGATCTATTCGATGTAATTCTTTTTGCGGTGTGTTTGCCGAGATCCGATGAATTGTGGGTTTATGATTAAGATTATCTATGAACAATATTTGATTCTTCTCTGAATTCTTATATGCATGATTTGATATCTTTGCAAGTCTCTTTGAATTATCAGTTTGGTTTGGCCTACTAGATTGATCTTTCTTGCAATGGGAGAAGTGCTTAGCTTTGGGTTCAATCTTGTGGTGCTCGATCCTAATGACATAAAGGGAACCGACACGTATTGTATTGTTGCCATCGAGGATAAAAAGATGGGGTTTATATCATATTGGTTGAGTTTATCCCTCTACATCATGTCTTCTTGCCTAATGCGTTGCTTTGTTCTTTTGAACTTAATACTCCAAATGCATGCTGGATAGCGGTCAATGTGTGGAGTAATAGTAGTAGATGTGGAATCGTTTCGGTCTACTTGACACGGACATGATGCCGATACGTCTCCAACGTATCTATAATTTTTGATTGCTCCATGCTATATTATCTACTGTTTTGGACAATATTGGGCTTTATTATCCACTTTTATATTATTTTTTGGGACTAACCTATTAACCGGAGACCCAACCCAGAATTGATGTTTATTTTAGGGTTTCGACGAAAAGGAATATCAAATGGAGTCCAAACGGAATGAAACCTTCGGGAACGTGATTTTTGGAACAAACAAGATCCAGGAGACTTGGACCCTACGTCAAGCAACCAACAAGGAAGCCACGAGGTAGGGGGCGCGCCTACCCTCCCCCCCCCCCAGGCACGCCCTCCACCCTCATGGGCCCCCTGTTGCTCCACCGACGTACTCCTTCCTCCTATATATATCTACGTACCCCCAAACGATCAGATACGGAGCTAAAAACCTAATTCCACCGCCGCAACCTTCTGTATCCACAAAATCCCATCTTGGGGCCTGTTCTCGAGCTCCGCCGGAGGGGGTATCCATCATGGAGGGCTTCTATATCAACACCATAGCCTCTCCGGTGAAGTGTGAGTAGTTTACCTCAGACCTTCGGGTCCATAGTTATTAGCTAGATGGCTTCTTCTCTCTTTTTGGATCTCAATACAATGTTCTCCCCCTCTCTTGTGGAGATCTACTCGATGTAATCTTCTTTTTGCGGTGTGTTTGTTGAGACCGATGAATTGTGGGTTTATGATCAAGATTATCTATGAACAATATTTGAATCTTCTCTAAATTATTTTATGTATGATTGGTTATCTTTGCAAGTCTCTTTGAATTATTAGTTTGGTTTGGCCTACTAGATTGATCTTTCTTGCAATGGGAGAAGTGCTTGGCTTTGGGTTCAATCTCGCGGTGTCCTTTCCAAGTGATAGTAGGGGCAGCAAGGCACGTATTGTATTGTTGCCATCGAGGATAACAAGATGGGGTTTTTATCATATTGCATGAATTTATCCCTCTACATCATGTCATCTTGCTTAAGGCGTTACGTTGTTTTCATGAACTTAATACTCTAGATGCATGCTGGATAGCGGTCGATGAGTGGAGTAATAGTAGTAGATGCAGGCAGGAGTCGGTCTACTTGTCTCGGACGTGATGCCTATACACATGATCATACCTAGATATTCTCATAACTATGCTCAATTCTATCAATTGCTCAACAGTAATTCGTTCACCCACCGTAAAATACTTATGCTCTTGAGAGAAGCCACTAGTGAAACCTATGGCCCCCAGGTCTATCTTAATCATATTAAATCTTCCAATACTTAGTTACTTCCTTTGCTTTTATTTTACTTTGCATCTTTATCATAAAATACCAAAAATATTATCTTATCATATCTATCAGATCTCACTCTCGTAAGTGACCGTGAAGGGATTGACAACCCCTTATCGCGTTGGTTGCGAGGAGTTATTTGTTTTGTGCAGGTACGAGGGACTCACGCATAGCCTCCTACTGGATTGATACCTTGGTTCTCAAAAACTGAGGGAAATACTTATGCTACTTTGCTGCATCATCCTTTCCTCTTTAAGGAAATCCAACGCAATGCTCAAGAGGTAGCAGATGCCTATGTTCATGATCATGCCCAGATATCATCATAACTATGCGCTTTTCTATCAATTGCTCGGCAGTAATTTGTTCACCCACCGTAATATATGCTATTTTGAGAAAGGCCACTAGTGAAACCTATGGCCCCCGGGTCTACTTTACATCATATTATTTTCCTGTCAACTAGCTATTTCTGTCGCCATTTATTTTGTAATCTTTACTTTTCCATATATACAACAAAAATACCAAAAATATTTATCTTATTATCTCTATCAGATCTTACTTTTGTAAGTGACCATGAAGGGATTGAAAACCCGTTTATCGCGTTGGTTGCGAGGTTCTTGTTTGTTTGTGCAACTACTAGGTGACTTGCGTGTAGTCTCCTACTAGATTGATACCTTGGTTCTCAAAAACTGAGGGAAATACTTGCGCTACTTTGATGCATCACCCTTTCCTCTTCAAGGGAAAACCAACGCATGCTCAAGAGGTAGCAAGAAGGATTTTTGCCGCCGTTGCCGGGGAGATTTGCACCAAGTCAAGTCGAGATTTGATCTCCTGACAACTAGCCATTTCTGGCGCCGTTGCCGGGGAGATCTACGCTCAAGTCAAGACACACCAAGTACCCATCACAAACTCTTATCCCTCGCATTACATTATTTGCCATTTTCCTCTCGTTTTCCTATCCCCCACTTCACCCTTGCCGTTTTATTTGCCTCCTTTTCGTTCGCCTCTTTTCACTTGCCTCTTGTGTGATTGTTTGTTGGATTGATTGTTTGTCATGATGGCTAAATATAATACTAAATTATGTGACTTTTCCAATACCAACAATAATGATTTTATTAGCACTCCGATTGCTCCTCTTACCGATGTTGAATCTTGTGAAATAATGTTGCTTTCCTGAATCTTGTCATGAAAGATCAATTTGCTGGCCTTCCTAGTGAAGATGTTGCTACCCATCTAAACGTCTTAGTTTATTTATGTGATATGCAAAAGAAGAAAGATGTGGATAATGATATTGTAAAATTGAAGCTATTTCCGTTTTCGCTTAGAGATCGTGCTAAAACTTGGTTCTCTTCTTTGCCTAAAAATAGTATTGATTCATGGAATAAGTGCAAAGATGCTTTTATCTCTAAGTATTTTCCTCCCGCTAAGATCATCTCTCTTAGAAATGATATTATGAACTTTAAGCAACTTGATCATGAGCATGTTGCACAAGCTTGGGAGAGGATGAAATTAATGATACGTAATTTCCCTACACATGGTTTGAATTTATGGATGATTGTACAGAATTTTGATGCTGGATTTAATTTTGCTTCTAGAAATCTTTTAGATTCGGCCATGGGGGGGGGGGCACTTTTATGGAAATCACTTTAGGAGAAGCTACTAAACTCCTAGATAATAATATGGTCAATTATTCTCAATGGCACACCAAAAGATCTACTAATAGAAAAGTGCATGCGATAGAAGAGATTATTTTTTTGAGTGGAAAGATGGATGAACTTATGAATTTTTTTGCTAATAAGAGTGCTTCTTCCGATCCTAATGATATTCCTTTGTCCATTTTGATTGAGAATAATAATTAATCTATGGATGTGAATTTTGTTGGTAGGAACAATTTTGGTAACAACCTGTATAGAGGAAATTTCAATTCTAGGCCGTTTCCTAGTAATTCCTCTAATAATTATGGTAATTCCTACAACAACCCTTGTGGAAATTTTAATATGGTTCCCTCTGATTTTTATACTAGTGTTAAAGAATTTATGAATTCGCAAAAGAATTTCAATGCTTTGCTTGAAGAAAAATTGCTTAAAATTGATGAGTTGGCTAGGAACGTGGATAGAATTTCTCTTGATGTTGATTCTTTGAAACTTAGATCTATTCCACCTAAGCATGATATCAATGAGTCTCTCAAAGCCATGAGAATTTCCATTGATGAGTGCAAATAAAGAACTGCTAGGATGCGTGCTAAAAAGATTGCTTTGTGAAGGCGTGTTCTTGTAGTTTTCATGATAATAATGATGAAGAACTAAAAGTGATTGGTGTGTCTCCTATTAAATCTTTGTTTGCCAATATGAATCTTAATAAAGATGGGACTGGATATGAGTCAACTTTAGTTATAAGGTGTCCCAATAATTCGGAGTTTTTAGATCTTGATGCAAAAATTGGTAAAAGTGGGATTGAAGAGGTCAAAACTTTACATAGCAATGAACACACTACTTTATATTTCAAGGAATTTAATTATGATAATTGCTATTTGATAGATTGTATTTCCTTGTTACAATCCGTGATAAATTCTCCTCATGATTATGATCAAAACAAAGCTTTTACTAAACACGCCGTTGATGCTTTGATGCAATCCCATAAAGAAAAGCTTGAACTAGAAGTTTCTATTCCTAGAAAACTTTAAGATGAGTGGGAACCTATTATTAAAATTAGGATTAAAGATTGTGAATGCTATGCTTTATGTGATTTGGGTGCTAGTGTTTCCACGATTCGAAAAACTTTGTGTGATGTGTTAGGTTTCCGTGAATTTGATGATTGTTCTTTAAATTTGCATCTTGCGGATTCCACCATTAAGAAACCTATGGGAGGGATTAATGATGTTCTTATTGTTGCAAATAGGAATTATGTGCCCGTAGATTTCATTGTTCTTGATATATATTGCAATCCTACATGTCCTATTATTCTTGGTAGACCTTTACTTAGAACGATTGGTGCAATTATTGACATGAAAGAAGGAAATATTAGATTCCAATTTCCATTCAGGAAAGGCATGGAACACTTTCCTAGAAAGAAAATTAAATTACCTTATGAATCTATTATGAGAGCCACATATGGATTGCATACCAAAGATGATAATACCTAGATCTATTCTTGTTTTTATGCCTAGCTAGGGGCGTTAAACGATAGCACTTGTTGGGAGGCAACCCAATTTTATTTTTGTTCCTTGCTTTTTTTGTTCCTGTTTAGTAATAAATAAATCATCTATATTCTGTTATGATTGTGTTTTTTATGTTTTAATTAGTATTTGTGCCAAGTAAAGCCTTTAGGATCTTCTTGGATGATTGTTATTTGGTCTTGCTAAAAAAACAAAAAGTATGCGCTCACGAGTATAATTTTCATTTATAACCAGAGAGTGATAAAATACAGAGTCCAGCTGTAGTAGGTCAATATACAAAGCATTTAGGATGTCCTAATTTTCAGGATTTTTGGAGTTACAGAAGTATTTGAAACCTACAGATTCCTACAGACTGTTCTGTTTTTGACAGATTCTATTTTTCGTGTGTTGTTTGCTTATTTTGATGAATCTATGGCAAGTATCGGGGGGTATGAACTATAGAGAAGTTGTAGTACAGTAGGTTTAACACCAATTTAAATAAAGAATGAGTTTATTATAGTACCTTAAAGTGGTGGTTTGTTTTCTTATACTAACGGAGCTCATGGGATTTTCTGTTGAGTTTTGTGTTGTGAAGTTTTCAAGTTTTTGGGTAAAGATTTCATGGATTTCGGAACAAGGAGTGGAACGAGCCTAAGCTTGGGGATGCCCAAGGCACCCCAAGTTAAAATTCAAGGACAACCAAAAGCCTAAGCTTGGGGATGCCCCGAAAGGCACCCCCTCTTTCGTCTTCATCTATCGGTAACTTTACTTGAGGCTATATTTTTATTCACCACATGATATGTGCTTTGCTTGGAGAATCTTGTATGATTTGAGTCTTTGCTTTTTAGTTTACCACAATCATCCTTTTTGTACACACCTTTTGGGAGAGAGACACATGAAACGAAATTTATTAGAATACTCTATGTGCTTCACTTATATCTTTTGAGCTAGATAATTTTGCTCCAGTGCTTCGCTTATATCTTTTTAGAGCACGGTGGTGGTTTTATTTTATAGAAATTATTGATCTCTCATGCTTCATTATATTATTTTGAGAGTCTTTTAGAACAGCATGGCAATTTGCTTTGGTTGTGAAATTGATCCTAATATGATAGACATCCGGGATGGGTATAATAAAAACTTTCATATAGAGTGCATTAAATGTTATGACAAGTTTGATTCTTGATAGTTGTTTTGAGATATAAAGATGGTAATATTAGAGTTGTGCTAGTTGAGTAATTATGGAATTGAGAAATACTTGTGTTGAAGTTGGCAAGTCCCGTAGCATGCACGTATGGAAAACGTCGTGTGACAAATTTGAAGCATGAGGTGTTCTTTGATTGCTTTCCTTATGAGTGACGGTCGGGGACGAGCTATGGTCTTTTCCTACCAATCTATCCCCCTAGGAGCATGCATGTAGTGCTTCATTTTGATGACTTGTAGATTTTTGCAATAAGTATATGAGTTCTTTATGACTAATGTTGAGTCCATGGATTATACGCACTCTCACCCTTCCATCATTGCTAGCCTCTTCGGTACCGTGCATTGCCCTTTCTCACCTCGAGAGTTGGTGCAAACTTCGCCAGTGCATCCAAACCCTGTGATGTGATACGCTCTATCACACATAAGCCTCCTTATATCTTCTTCAAAACAACCACCGTACCTACCTATTATGGCATTTCCATAGCCATTCTGAGATATATTGCCATGCAACTTTCCACCATTCCTTTTATTATGACGCGCTCCCTCATTGTCATATTACCTTGCATGATCATGTAGTTGACATCGTATTTGTGGCAAAGCCACTTTCATAATTCTTTCATACATGTCACTCTTGATTCATTGCATATCCCAATACACCGCCGGAGGCATTCACATAGAGTCATATTTTGTTCTAAGTATCGAGTTGTAAAGTAAATAGAAGTGTGATGATTTTCATTATTAGAGCATTGTCCCATGTGAGGAAAGTTCTTCGAAAAAAAGAGAAAGGCCATAAAAAAAGAGCCCAAAGAAAAAAACGAGAGAAAAAGAGAGAAGGGGCAATGTTACTATCCTTTTTCCACACATGTGCTTCAAAGTAGCACCATGATCTTCATGATAGAGAGTCTCTTATGTAGTCACTTTCATATACTAGTGGGGATTTTTCATTATAGAACTTGGCTTGTATATTCCAACAATGGGCTTCCTCAAATTCCCTAGGTCTTCGTGAGCAAGCAAGTTGGATGCACACCCACTTAGTTTCTTTTGTTGAGCTTTCACATATTCATAGCTCTAGTGCATCTGTTGCATGGCAATCCCTACTCCATGCATTGACATCAATTGATGGGCATGTCCATAGCCCGTTGATTAGCCGCGTCAATGTGAGACTTTCTCCCTTTTTGTCTTCACACACAATCTCCATCATCATATTCTATTCCACCCATAGTGCTATATCCATGGCTCGCGCTCATATATTGCGTGAAAGTTGAAAAGGTTTGAAAATACTAAAGTATGAAACAATTGCTTGGCTTGTCATCGGGGTTGTGCATGATGGGAGCATTTTGTGTGACTAAAATGAAGCATGGCCAAACTATATGACTTTGTAGGGATAAGCTTTCTTTGGCTATGTTATTTTGATAAGACATGATTGCTTGGTTAGCATTGCTTAAAGTATTATTATTTTTATGTCAATATTAAACTTTTGTCTAGCATATTTCGGATCTAAACATTCATGCCACAATAAAAAGAATACATTGAAAATTATGTTAGGTAGCATTCCACATCAAAAATTCTGTTTTTATCATTTACCTATTCGAGGACGAGCAGGAATTAAGCTTAGGGATGCTTGATATGTCTCCAACGTATCTATAATTTTTTATTGTTCCATGCTATTATATTATCTATTTTGGATGTTTATGGGCTTTATTATACACTTTTATATTATTTTTGGGACTAACCTATTAACCAAAGGCCCAGTGCAAATTGCTGTTTTTTTGGCTATTTTAGTGTTTCGCGGAAAAGGAATATCAAACGGAATCCAAACGGAATGAGGAATATCAAACGGAATCCAAACGGAATGAAACCTTCACGAGGATTTTTTTTGGAATAAACGCAATCTAGGAGACATGGAGCAGACGTCAAGGAAGCAGCGAGGCGGCCACGAGGTAGGGCGGCGCGCCCCCCACCCTCGTGGGCCCCTTATAGCTCCACCGACCTACTTCTTTCGCCTATATATACTCTTATACCCTGAAAACATCCTGGGGAACCATGACACCACTTTTCCACCGCCGCAACCTTCTGTACCCGTGAGATCCCATCTGGGGACCTTTTTCGGCGATCTGCCGGAGGGGGATTCGATCATGGAGGGCTTCTACATCAACAGCATAGCCTCTCCGATGATGTGTGAGTAGTTTAACATAGACCTTCGGGTCCATAGTTATTAGCTAGATGGCTTCTTCTCTCTCTTTGGATCTCAATACAAAGTTCTCCTCGGTGTTCTTGGAGATCTATTCGATGTAATTCTTTTTGCGGTGTGTTTGCCGAGATCTGATGAATTGTGGGTTTATGATTAAGATTATCTATGAACAATATTTGCTTCTCTGAATTCTTATATGCATGATTTGATATCTTTGCAAGTCTATTTGAATTATCAGTTTGGTTTGGCCTACTAGATTGATCTTTCTTGCAATGGGAGAAGTGCTTAGCTTTGGGTTCAATCTTGTGGTGCTCGATCCCAGTGACAGAAAGGGAACCGACACGTATTGTATTGTTGCCATCGAGGATAAAAAGATGGGGTTTATATCATATTGCTTGAGTTTATCCCTCTACATCATGTCATCTTTCCTAATGTGTTACTCTTTTCTTTTGAACTTAGTACTCTAGATGCATGCTGGATAGCGGTCGATGTGTGGAGTAATACTAGTAGATGCAGAATCGTTTTGGTCTACTTGACACGGACATGATGCCTATGTTCATGATCATGCCTAGATATCATCATAACTACGCGCTTTTCTATCAATTGCTCGACAGTAATTTGTTCACCCACCGTAATATATGCTATCTTGAGAGAAGCCACTAGTGAAACCTATGGCCCCCGGGTCTACTTTACATCATATTATTTTCCCGTCAACTAGCTATTTCTATCGCCGTTTATTTTGCAATCTTTACTTTTCCATCTATACAACAAAAATACCAAAAATATTTATCTTATTATCTCTATCAGATCTCACTTTCGTAAGTGACCGTGAAGGGATTGACAACCCCTTTATCACGTTGGTTGCGAGGTTCTTGTTTGTTTGTGCAGGTACTAGGTGACTTGCGTGTAGTCTCCTACTGTATTAATACCTTGGTTCTCAAAAACTGAGGGAAATACTTATGCTACTTTGTTGCATCACCCTTTCCTCTTCAAGGGAAAACCAACGCATGCTCAAGAGGTAGCACTAAACAGCATGTCATTTCATAATTCACATGTATAATGCCTTTGCAACAAGATATCATTGCATAATTCACATATATAATGTCTTGCAACAAGATGGCAATGCATAATTCACATATATGGTAATTAGACACTAAACATGTGGCATTCACACAAAGCATGTCTAAACTAATCAAATGACATAGCAATGCAGGACACCATATGCACGATATCAACAACATAACCCTGCCAAGTTAGAGCATACATCTCGGGGGGAATAGGACTGGTCATCTATCTATGAATCCTCCTCTAAGGAGCTATCCGTAACCAGCGAGATATGTGCTTCATCAGATAGCATAGTCTGCTCTGCAGACCTTGTTTTCACTCCAGAATTTTCCATCACCGTGTCAAATGGCTGATGCACACGAATAGTAGTTGAATGTACTAACATTGTTGACAAATGTAATACGTAACGAAAAAAAGGATGGCCTGATATAATTCACATATAAGATGACTGGCTAAGCAGGATGGCACTGCAAAATTCACATATATGATGCCTGGCTAAACAAGATGGTGTTGCATAATTCACATAAATGATGAATATACTAAACAGATGGCATTCGCACAAAGCATGTCTAAACTAAGTAGATGACATATTTGATGTATAAAGTAAGCAATGCAAGGCACCATATGCATGATATAATCAACATCAGCATGTCAAGTTAGAGCGAAGACCTCAGGGGGTAAATAGGAGTGGTCTTCTCCTTTTGAATCCCCCTCAGAACAGATATCTTGCTCTCGATTACAATCTGAAATGGGTGGAGGGGGGCTGCCTTTGCGCCTACCATGGAGCGACGTCTACATGAAGTTTTATTACCATGCAAGGCTCGTCTCTTTTGCTCTACATGTTCAGCTCAATTGTGTACAATAACTGACATGCGTAGGAATAAAACATAGTGAGATTATGTAAGGAGTGCATGCAGAAATCCAGAGTGATGGTAGCAACATGTGGATAGACCCAAAACCAATGATAGCAGGCAGATAATGGCTTCAGTTAAAAAGTACCAATAATGGCTTCTTTACTGTTGGTTTCCCACCCAACATGAAACTCATAGTAGACACCAGAGATTAACCAGATAGTAGATAGATACTATTGATTGCGGCCCCGATATGTACCCCACAACCATTTAAAAACTCAAGTTTGACCATTAGTTTGGAGCTGACTCAGAGTCTAATAGGTGAACAGGATGATAAAGTAGCATGTAATATTAAGCGATGCATAACGTAAGCAGACATGAAAGAGTGTGACCTCTCTTGCGGACCCATGTAGTCCTCGAGGTCATATGCTCGGTTGATGATGGTAATGCAGTTGTCATGGCTGCCCGCGGCGGGGAAGAAGATCTGAGAAGGTGAAAGACAGTCTGGAGGCTGGATCCCTGCTATGTTGGACCCTTCTGTCGTTGGAGCAGATGAGCTGGGTGGACGATGGCGCAACAGGAGCAGGACAAACCTCACAAGGTTTTCTTTGACAAATATCTGTAAGAGAAGTAATTCTGTAAGGGCTCATTTGAATTGGAGGATTGTAACAATGCATGGATAGGAAATACACAGTAATAGGATAGGAATGCACGTGCAAAACAGAGAATTTAAAAACACAGGATTTCTGCCAATCTGGGTGTTTGGTTCACTAGAATTGGAAGATTACAGGATGCAAATAAGAATGGTGAGATGAAGTCAAACCACAAGAAAATGTAAAGTTATAATGCTATTATGCTACTATCTCTTAGTCTTGTGCTTCATGAATAGGAATTTGAAAAGGAGGACAAGTGGATATTTAAATTCCTATGGTTTTTCTTTCAAGGAGACACTAAAGGAAAAAATCCTACAATTTTCCTTTGCTCCATTCCTTTGAACCAAATGCATGAATAGTAGTACCATAGGAAACTTTCCAATTCCTATGGTTTTCCTTCACTTTTCCTTTCAAGCACTGGCGATTCTAGTAGGCAGGCTTGAGCAAGGAAAATCCTACACTCAAAAAATGTTTTCTGCTACTTCTACTAGTTTGGACCCAGGCCACTGCCCTACTAGCTAAACTCCCAGGCCCATCGACAAATGCACGGCTCAAACACGCAGAGATAAATAATGATGGTGTTCAAGAAAGTCCATCACAAATAGCTAAGTTTCCTAGTACCTCACTGCTTGTCATATAGTAGGATAAAATAATCGTATTTCACGTTACTACGTGTGCTCAGTGGATAATATATATAACATGTAGAGTAAAAAAGAGATGCAACAAGTGCACAACCTCTTTGGCGAAGCCATGTTGATCTCAGCGTGATGGGGTGGTCGGTGAGATGCTCCAGCTGACTTGGTTGTCGGAGGAGGGGAAGAAGATCTTAGGCGTCTAGAGATGGAGCCTGGCATACTGCTCCGATGTGATGGAGGGTTTATTCGTTGGAGCAGCTCCGGTGAGTTGTACGACGCCGAGGCTGAAGCAGGACAAGAGAAACAACGTTAATCTGAGTGGAATTGTAATAGCATCTCCAATAGATGACGTAAAATACATAACCACAAAGTGCTAGATGTAAAATACATCAGCCGCTCATCTCTGAACTTAACTGTCAAAACTGAATTTAATTGTCGAAACTGAACTTAACTGTCAAAACTGAATTTTGCTGTCAAAACTGAATTTTACTATCGAAATAGAACGCACTAGTAGCAGAAAAGCAGTAGCTGCAGCTCGTGCGAGATCCGGAGCAGCTGGTCATGTAGCAGCATCAGTCGACTAACACCATCGGCCAAACAGCCCCCCCCCCCCCGCCCGCCCCGAAACCACTCCTCGCCGCCGGTCCGCCGCCGCCCCGTCCATCCCTCTAGGCCCCCCGTGCCGAGCTTTTCTTCGGCAATCCCCACGCCACCGCCCCACCGCCGCCGGCGACCACCGTCCCCACCCTAAACCCTAAGATAGATAGTGGGGTACCACTCCGGCGAGCCCCCCTCCCCGCTGCGGCTGGTTCTTCCTTAACTCATCGAGCCCCCCACCCCCTGAAAATCGACTGACCCAAAAGTTGATTCAGTCGACTGAAGTGTAGCCAAATCGGAGCAGCATCGCAAGCAAGAGCAAGAGCGAGAGCAGCATCGTGAGCAAGAGCAAGAGAAATAGCAAGAGCAGACCAGGCAGGGGACCAAGAGCAAGAGCAGAGCAGCAGCGCGAGCGAGAGCTAAAGCAGCAGCAACTCCTACTGATGTGGACGTCGCCACCGAGGGAGCGACGCCGTTGAGGAAGTGGCCGGTGACGCCGCTGTGGATGGAGCCGCGCCATGTCGGCTCAGGACCGAGCGCCGGGCAGCACCATGAGATCGAATCAAGAAGAAAATGCGGGATTAGTGTACAACCTCTTTGGTGGCGCCGATTAGGTCTCAGCTTCATCTGAGGAAACGGTTATAATGATGCTCTTCCGATGGTGCGGGTGAAGACGGCGGTGTGGGAATGGAGGTAGCGCGAAAGACGAGGGGAACATCGAGGCAGCTCCTTGGAGGTGGAGGACGGGGTGGTTGAACCGGCACGACAACGAGATCGATGATGGATCCTCATCCGGTACGGTGGATGAGGGACGTCGAGGTGTTGTTGTGGATGACGTCGTCGGGGAAGAGGCTCTGGCTGGGTGGCGGATGCAGGAGGGTGTGGGGCTTCGCGGGTTCTCGCGGCCTCGGTGTACGAATGGGTGGGCTGATGGGGTGGGAGTGGGGAACCATGGCTTAGGGACACACCTGTCCAAAATGTGGGGTAAGTTACGGAAGTACCCCACCGATTTATGCTAGGCGGTTCTTTCGGTTCAGGGGTATCACGGGCATTTCGTGTGTCAGGATTTCGCAGGAGGTGGAAGTTTTCACGCGCGTTGTAATTTTGGGATAGCAAGGTGCGGGTTGAGATGCAGGGAGTTTTCGAAGCACAACGAGACAAAGATATATCTTAAATATTTCGGGGTAACAAGGCGCGGGTTGAAATTTCCGGACAAGCCTAACATGTACTGTACCAAATCAATTCGCACTTCCGTCGACGAAAAAACAAAAAGAAACCAATTCGCACCACACAAGAGAGTCTACTCCCATGTACTGTATCAAATCAATTTGCACTACAAATGTCATTCAAAACTTTAAATTCATGTTATGTTCAATTAAAATATTTCGCTACGTGTATAATGCATGCAAGCTGCTACTCAAATGAACGCTTTAGTGCATTCCAAACATATATATTACTGCTTCAATATGAACTAAATTTGAATTCATTTCTCTATTTGAATAAGATCTGCAATAATGATTGTTGAGAAGTCAAACCATTTGAATTTGTTTCTCTATTTTAATAAGATCTACAATCATCATTATTGTCAAGTTAAACCATCGTTTGTGTATTATCTTCATAGCACACCACATGATTACTGTCGAGTTAGATATGAACTATGTGTACTATATGAACTTGAACTCGATTATTTGAATCCACTTTATGTTGATTTCAAATCATAGTACATTTCAAGCTGTAGCTAGATCTTCATAATCTAAACCATGTCTTATATGTATAATGTGTTTATCACATAATGTATGGTGCCCCGCCCCCTACTCCTACAAGTATTTAGATGTGAGTTGCAAACGCCACACATTACCACAAATTCAAATAAAATGTGAGATTGTTTGATATATAGTATTGTTTAGATTGTTCGATACTTAGTTGTAAGCTGCAAACGCCACACATTATCACAAATTCAAATAAAATGTGAGATTGTTCGATGTATAGTATGGTTTAGATTGTTCGACATTTAGTTGTGAGTTGCAAACGCCATGCATTATCATGTTATGGTATAACATGTGCAAAACCATAGCACGCGTACCACCGCTATATTCATGCATGCATATGTTTATAACACTATGATCACCTATTCAAATATATGAATCCACTTTCATATCAAATTATCATCTTTGTTAGTCTCTTACACCCACACAATCCTCTAACCTTTGTAGCTACCACTAACTTTCTCTCGTGCATGCACACGCCCTCCTCGCCCTCCCCTCCCTCAGCATTCTATCCATCGTGCACATTCGTTTTTTTTCTTTAGGTCGTTCTCCCACAGTCTCCACAACTCCTTTCTGACACACACCGATCGATAAACCTCTCCAGCGATGTCTGCCTACAACATACACACGCACCTTCCATATCCTCCTTTCTGTGTCCATGCATCGTGTCTCTCATATGGTCCCACACACATGTAAACTCTCGCCCATCTTTTCATCGATCTCACAATCGCACACTCCTCCCCCTATCTAGCTAGTAGCTCGACCTCTCGCACCACCTCCTAACTCCATTCTCTCTGTCTATCCATCTCGCTGGGCCTTATTTGCCTCTAACAAATGGATGTACACCGACCGATCTCCCGCTATACATATAGCTAGCTAGGTCCTTATAACTTGTTTTCCCCACGCGTCGATCGATCTACCTCATTAGTTATGTCTCTCCCTTCCTCCGATAAACAACAATTGATCTACAGATCTAGTTAGGTTTGCTTACCAAACACATGGTTCCCTGATACGTCTCCAACGTATCTATAATTTTTGATTGCTCCATGCTATATTATCTACTATTTTGGACATTATTGGGCTTTATTATCCACTTTTATATTATTTTTGGGACTAACCTATTAACCGAAGGCCCAGCCCAGAATTGCCGTTTTTGCCTGTTTTAGGGTTTTGAAGAAAAGGAATATCAAACGGAGTCCAAACGGAATGAAACCTTCGAGAACGTGATTTTCTCATTGAATACAACTCAGGAGACTTGGACCCTATGTCAAGACACGTATCAGGAGGTCACAAGGTAGGGGGGCACGCCTACCCCCCCCCCCCCCCGGCGCACCCTCCACCCTCGTGGGCCCCCTGTTGCTCCACCAACGTACTTCTTCCTCCTATATATACCCACGTACCCCCAAACGATCAGATACGGAGCCAAAACCCTAATTCCACCGCAGCAACTTTTTGTATCCATGAGATCCTATCTCGGGGCCTGTTCTGGAGCTCCGCCGGAGGGGGCATCGATCACGGAGGGCTTCTACATCAACACCATAGCCCTTCCGATGAAGTGTGAGTAGTTTACCTCAGACCTACGGGTCCATAGTTAGTAGCTAGATGGCTTCTTCTCTCTTTTTGGATCTCAATACAATGTTCTCCCCCTCTCTTGTGGAGATCTATTCGATGTAATCTTCTTTTTGCGGTGTGTTTGTTGAGACCGATGAATTGTGGGTTTATGATCAAGTCTATCTATGAATAATATTTGAATCTTCTCTGAATTCTTTTATGTATGATTGGTTATCTTTGCAAGTCTCTTCGAATTATCAGTTTGGTTTGGCCTACTAGATTGATCTTTCTTGCAATGCGAGAAGTGCTTAGCTTTGGGTTCAATCTTGCGGTGTCCTTTCCTGGTGATAGTAAGGGCAGCAAGGCACGTATTGTATTGTTGCCATCAAGGATAACAAGATGGGGTTTTCTTCATATTGCATGAGTCTATCCCTCTACATCATGTCATCTTGCTTAAGGCGTTACTCTGTTTTTACTTAATACTCTAGATGCATGCTGGATAGCGGTCGATGAGGGGAGTAATAGTAGTAGATGCAGGCAGGAGTCGGTCTACTTGTCTCGGACGTGATGCCTATATACATGATCATACCTAGATATTCTCATAACTATGCTCAATTCTGTCAATTGCTCAACAGTAATTTGTTCACCCACCCTAGAATACTTATGCTCTTGAGAGAAGCCACTAGTGAAACCTATGGCCCCCGGGTCTATCTTTATCATATCAATCTACTACTACTTAGTTATTTACTTAGTTATTTACTTTGCCTTTACTTTACTTTGCATCTTTATCATAAAAATACCAAAAATATTATCTTATCATATCTATCAGATCTCACTCTCGTAAGTGGCCTTATAGGGATTGACAACCCCTATTTGCGTTGGTTGTGAGGATTTATTTGTTTTGTGCAGCTATGAGGGACTCGCGCGTAGCCTCCTACTGGATTGATACCTTGGTTCTCAAAAACTGAGGGAAATACTTACGCTGCTTTGTTGCATCATCCCTTCCTCTTCAGGGAAAACCAACACAGTGCTAAAAGAGGTAGCAAGAAGGATTTCTGGCGCCGTTGCCGGGGAGGTCTACGCAAAAGTCAACATACAAAGTACCCATCACATACCCTTATCTCCCGCATTACATTATTTGTCATTTTCCTCTCGATTTCCTCCCCCCCCCCACTTCACCCTTGTCATTTTATTCGCCCTCTCCCTCCCTATCCTCCCTCTATTTGCCTCCTTTTGTTCGCTTGCTTTTTGTTTGCTTGTGTGTTAGTTTGCTTGCTTGTCGTTATGGCTAGTCCCTTATCTTCTCCGTTGTCTCCCGAGAATAAATTCTAAATTTTAAGCAAAGGGAGGGTGAAAATCTAAAAGATGCTTGGTATAGAATTTGCAATGCTCAAAATAAATCTACTAGGAAGCAATCTACTACCATTCTCCTTCACAATTTTTATGTAGGCATTACTCCTTGGCACCGTTATGTTCTTGATACTATTACCGGAGGGAACTTTTTGGGTAGCCATACTTTTGATTCTTATAATGCTATGTTAGATTTATTTGGCTCACCCCCTCTCTTGGTTAAAGGAACTATGCAAAGGCTTGAGATTATTGAAAATAAGGTTGCTACCGTAGAATTGATTGAAAATTTGGATAAAAATATGCACAACTGAATCTCTCAATATGGATCTAAAGTAGGAGTTACTTTGAAAGATATTAAAGAAAAGGAACCCATAGTTAATGAGAAAATAAATCACGATTCCGTTAGGATCGATAAACTTGAGAATATTATTTCCAACTTGGGAACCGCTTTTTCTTCCGTAAAGAACACTCCGAGTCCTTCCACTAAAGTTGCCAAACTTATGTACGTTCCTAAAAATAAGGGTGAATCATCTAGTAAGGAAAATGCGGATCTCAAATCTATAAGTGTTCATCCCAATCTTTTTGCTATCATTAAGGAACCATTTGTTACAAATGAATTTTTTGATCTTGTGCCTAAAAGCTTGATAATTAATAAAAAGAAAGAATTTCCTAAAGATGGTAGATGCCTCATTGAAGAATTGCCTACCAAAGATGAAAATACCTAGATCTATTCTTGCTTGTTATGCCTAGCTAGGGGCATTAAACGATAGCGCTTGTTGGGAGGCAACCCAATTTTATTTTTATTCCTTGCTTTTTGCTCCTGTTTAGTAATAAATAAATTATCTAGCCTCTGTTTTGGTTGTGTTTTTTGTGTTTAATTAGTGTTTGTGCCAAGTAGAACCGTTGGGAAGACTTGGGGAAAGTAGCAGTAGTAGTAGCAGTAGTAGTAGGAGTAGCAGTAGTAGTAGCAGTAAGAGTAGTAGTAGTAGCAGTAGCAGTATCAGTAAGAGTAGTAGTAGTAGTACGTACTATATGAGGAAGAAGGCAACAAGATGTATGTTTTGCATGACAGTCTCTCTTACAGGACATGCTAGACCTAGTGGACCTCATGTTGCAATGGGACTACTCCCTATCATAGATGGCATGATTCACAGTGGTGGGCAGTGGGCATGATTTGGAGTTGCTTAGTCTTAAACCCCATGAAGAAGTCCCATCAAAAGGAATAGCCATCCTCTACATGTGCTCCTATGTAAAATGAGTAAATGAGACAAACAGAGAAGGAGACAAAGTAAAAAAAAATCACCAGCCTTAGATCCAGCCCTATTGTATCAGTGAATGATATTTCTACGTCGTGATTGACATGGCTATATTATTAACCATGCTACAGAGGTAGAAGCGGATTTTTATTTATTCGCGGAGGTAGAAGCGGATGGATATTCTACGAGGAATGAAATGATGGTTGCTTCCTTGGTCAAACATAGAGAAAGATGGGCCTCGTTATTTCACTACCTATACTCTTTGCCCATATATAGTAACCGCGTGGTAGTACAGTAGTGGGCTATACTTTTAATAACCATGCTCGAAGAGAAGAGGTGCACGCACCCACGCACGTAGTGTACTAGTAGCACTCTTTGCGTCTTTTGCGTCCTCCCCAACCACACACGTGACACGGTGGAGCTTATTTCTGTAAGATGATGCAGCCCACGTGATAATTTGACGCGTGAACGGTGCCGCGTCATTTATAAATAAAGGTTTTTTTCTTCAGTGCCACATACACAATATAAATAGGTTCATATGGAGAGAAAAGGAAACCGCTTCACTATATATATAGCCAGGACGAGCCTACACAGTTGCTTGCTGGGGTTGCTCTCTTCACACTCTCTCGCACAAAACGACTGTGGCCACATCTCTAACATCCTGGCAGATCACGCCCGCCAGGGGAAGGGTGGATGCTTAGTGTAGATGCGGTCGCCGTCGCCGAGGGCGAAAACCCACTGTCGGCACGTCCCGGTCAAGGGTCCTCATTGTTTTCTCTCACAAAGCCGGTGAGGTTGCCTTCGTCCCTTGCTCAATGCCGCGACATGGGAAGTTGCCGCCTCCCCCACCCTCCTCTAGTTTGAGCTACGTCCCGACATCCCTCAGGTACAACTTCCTTTACAGCCGGCTTGCACCACTACTCCAGCTGCCCACATCACTCCATGTGGATATTTCTCTACTTCTTTGCCCCGCACATACCTCTACTGGCTTCTACGTACTGTATTTGTGATGATTTCATGTCTCATCAACTAGTCCCAGTAATCTTATTGTAATCACGCTTCTTCAATTTCTTTGCCACAGGGGTGCTCATCTCGATTTTGGTGAAACTGCACAAAATGATCATCAAACTTCATTTCTTCAGAAGCTCCAACATTGCCAGCAAATTAAAGCCTGGTTAGGGTTTACAGTTCAAGGTCTAGGGACTGCATGGATCTTTTTTTCTTTAGTTGTCTCTGTTCCAAAATAAGTGTCAACTTTAGTATTAGTACAACTTTGACTAAAGTTTGCATAAAGTTGAGACGCTTATTTTGGAATGGAGGGAGTACATATTAACTATGATCTGTCAATCATTGAGATGCAATAGCATACATGTTAATCTCCTTTGTATTTTATGAAATGTTGCAACGGGCAACCTTGGACGCAAGATATATGAAACAAAAGCTGGAAGCTTCATAGCATTGTACAAATTTATCTCGTTGAGAAATTACAGTACATACTATACTAGTACAGTACGATGTAAAGAGTTAGGTGTCGCACGGTGTCCAGAAAATATGGTGATAGTGTGAGATGGGCCATGTAATCACTGAGCCTGCGTGTTTCACTACTTTCGCACTTCTCCGCTATAAGAATGGAGAAAATTGTAATCTAGTAGTACCTCCTTTCGTCGAAAGCATGGGACATCTAGCAGACGTACCACCTCGGTAATAATGACTAATGAGCCCTCAAATCACATAGATCCAGCAGTAAGTTGGATGGACGAAGCAACCATCACTCTTGAATCCGCTTCTCCCTTCAATGCAGGCGCCAGTGAGAGGTCAAGTCCGCTCTGCCCGGTCATGAATGCGGCACCGATTCTTTGGAGCGGTGCTGGTTGTTTCAGGCGGGAAGTGCGTGCGAGCGATGGAGGGGCTTTGGGTGGACCAGGCTGGTCAGGAGCGGGCGTGGCAGCTGTTCGACTGTCCCGACCGGACGCCTGGAAACGAGAGGATGCATCGACTCTCGCGGCTAAATCGTACACTACACATCATCTCTCTGTAGGAGTAGGTTGATGTGTCGCTCTCTCTAACACACACATGTTGTTAAACACACACGCGCGCGCGCGCCAAGGTAAAATGAGTCTATATCTCAATTAATGAAGACTTGCATGTTACCATCCATATGTTACTATCCACTATGAAGGTAGTAACATAGACTAGTAACATACGCATGTTACTAGTCCAAGTTACTCACCACTATGACCAGCCTAGCAATGTAACCAAACGCTCCTTACTCTGCCTTGTTATCTCCCCCGAAAACCCAATGCATGGAGTGCAACTACACGTTGATTAATCAAGAAATCAAAGTCGGCTTGCATGCGAGTTAATACGTGGCCCTGCATGGTAGCTAAAATGACATCTCTTAGTTGTTGTGACTCATTGTTGCGTTTAGAGACATAAATCAGGGCTTTGATTGGAGGAAGGACCGGTCAAGTTTCTCATTCTCCTCCAATCTGCTTGCGCCTTGGTCCCGCTGCACCTTCTAACATGACTTATTACACCTAGACGGAGGGAGTAGTATGAGATACGGTGGCACACTGACTTAGGTCGAATACAAGTGCCCAAAATTGTGTGCATGTTATAATAAGGATTCACTTAAAATAGTACGTGAGCGAACAGAGGGATGCTACCTCTTCAGCACTGTGTTGGTTTTCCCTTGAAGAGGAAAGTGTGATGCAGCAAACTAGCGTAAGTATTTCCCTCAGTTTTTGAGAACCAAGGTATCAATCCAGTAGGAGGCCACACATGAGTCCCTCGCACCTACACAAACAAATAAAATCCTCGCAACCAACGCAATAAAGGGGTAGTCAATCCCTTCACGGTTACTTATGAAAGTGAGATCTGATAGATATGATAAGATAATATTTTTGATATTTTTATGATAAAGATGCAAAGTAAAGAAAGCAAAATAAACAGTGCCAGAAATAGCTTGTTGACGGGAGATTAATATGATGGAAAATAGACCCGGGGGCCATAGGTTTCACTAGTGGCTTCTCTCGAGAGCATAAGTATTACGGCGGGTAAACAATTACTATTGAGCAATTGACAGAATTGAGCATAGTTATGAGGATATCTAGGCACGATCATGTATATAGGCATCACATCTGAGACAAGTAGACCGACTCCTGCCTGCATCTACTACTATTACTCCACACATCGACCGCTATCCAGCATGCATCTAGAGTATTAATTTCAAAAGAATAGAGTAATGCTTTTAAGTAAGATGACATGATGTAGAGGGATAAACTCATGCAATATGATATAAACCCCATCTTGTTATCCTCGATAGCAATAATACAATACGTGCCTTGCTGCCCCTACTGTCACTGGGAAAGGACACCGCAAGATTGAACCCAAAGCTAAGCACTTCTCCCAGTGCAAGAAAGATCAATCTAGTAGGCCAAACCAAACTGATAATTCGAAGAGACTTGCAAAGATAACCAATCATACATAAAAGAATTCAGAGAAGATTCAAATATTGTTCATAGATAAACTTGATCATAAACTCACAATTCATCGGTCTCAACAAACACACCGCAAAAGAAGATTACATTGAATAGATCTCCACGAGAATCGTGGAGAAATTTGTATTGAGATCCAAAGAGAGAGAAGAAGCCATCTAGCTAATAACTATGGACCCGAAGGTCTGAGGTAAACTACTCACACATCATCGGAGAGGCTATGGTGTTGATGTAGAAGCCCTCCGTGATCGATGCCCCCTCCGGCGGAGCTTCGGAAAAGGCCCCAAGATGGGATCTCACGGGTACAGAAGGCTGTGGTGGTGGAATTAGGTTTTTGGCTCCGTATCTGGTAGTTTGGGGGTACGTAGGTATATATAGGAGGAAGAAGTACGTCGGTGGAGCAACGTGGGCCCCACAAGAGTGGAGGGCGCGCCTGGGGGGTAGGCGCGCCCCCTGCCTCGTGCCTTCCTGGTAGCTCTCTTGATGTAGGGTCCAATTCCTTTGGATCACGTTCATTCCAAAATTCATGTTCCCGAAGGTTTCATTCCGTTTGGACTCCGTTTGATATTCTTTTTTTGCGAAACTCTGAAATAGGCAAAAACAACAATTCTGGGTTGGGCCTCCGGTTAATAGGTTAGTCCAAAAAATAATATAAAAGTGTATAATAAAGCCCAATAATGTCCAAAACAGAATATAATATAGCATGGAACAATCAAAAATTATAGATACGTTGGAGACGTATCAAGCATCCCCAAGCTTAATTCCTGCTCGTCCTCGAGTAGGTAAATGATAAAAACATAATTTTGATGTGGAATGCTACTTGGCATAATTTTAATGTAATTCTCTTAATTGTGGTATGAATATTCATATCCAAAAGATTCAAGACAAAAGTTTAATATTGACATAAAAATAATAATACTTCAAGCATACTAACTAAGCAATTATGTCTTCTCAAAATAACATGGCCAAAGAAAGTTATCCCTACAAAATCATATAGTCTGGCTATGCTCTATCTTCACCACACAGATTATTTAAATCATGCACAACCCCGATGACAAGCCAAGCAGTTGTTTCATACTTTTGTTGTTCTCAAACTTTTTTAATATTCACGCAATACATGAGCGTGAGCATGGACATAGCACTATATGTGGAATAGAATGGTGGTTGTGGAGAAGACAAAAAAGGAGAAGATAGTCTCACATCAACTAGGCGTATCAACGGGCTATGGAGATGCCCATTAATAGATATCAATGTGAGTGAGTAGGGATTGCCATGCAATGGATGCACTAGATCTATAAGTATATGAAAGCTCAACAAAAGGTACTAAGTGGGTGTGCATCCAACTCGCTTGCTCATGAAGACCTAGGGCATTTTGAGGAAGCCCATCATTGGAATATACAAGCCAACTTCTATGATGAAAAATTCCCACTAGTATATGAAAGTGATATCATAGGAGACTCTCTATCATGAAGATCATGGTGCTACTTTGAAGCACAAGTGTGGTAAAAGGATAGTAGCATTGTCCCTTCTCTCTTTTTCTCTCATTTTTTATTTATTTAGGCCTTTTCTCTTTTTATGGCCTCTTTTTTTAGTCTGGAGTCTCATCCCGACTTGTGGGGTAATCATAGTCTCCATCATCCTTTCCTCACTTGAGACAATGCTCTAAAAATGATGATCATCACACTTTTATTTACTGACAACTCAACAATTACAACTCAATACTTAGAACAAAATATGACTCTATGTGAATGCCTCCGGCGGTGTACCAGGATATGCGATGAATCAAGAGTGACATGTATGAAAGAATTATGAACGGTGGCTTTGCCACAAATACAATGTCAACTACATGATCATGCAAAGCAATATGACAATGATGGAGCATGTCATAGTAAACGGAACCGTGGAAAGTTGCATGGCAATATATCTCGGAATGGCTATGGAAAAGCCATGATAGGTAGGTATGGTGGCTGTTTTGAGGAAGGTATATGGTGGGTGTATGATACCGGCGAAAAGTGCACGGTATTAGAGAGGCTAGCAATGGTGGAAGGGTGAGAGTGCGTATAATCCATGGACTCAACATTAGTCATAAAGAACTCACATACTTATTGCAAAAATCTATTAGTTATCGAAACAAAGTATTATGCGCATGCTACTAGGGGGATAGATTGGTAGGAAAAGATCATCGCTCGTCCCCGACCGCCACTCATAAGGAAGACAATCAATAAATAAATCATGCTCTGATTTCGTCACATAACGGTTCACCATACGTGCATGCTAAGAGAATCACAAACTTCAACACAAGTATTCCTAAAATTCACAACTACTCAACTAGCATGACTCTAATATCACCATCTCCATATCTCAAAACAATTACCAAGTATCAAACTTCTCATAGTATTCAACACACTCATAAGAAAAAAAAATCTAATCTTGAATGCCTATCATAATTAAAGCAAATTACCACGCTGTTTTGTAGGACTCTCAAAATAATCTAAGTGAAGAATGAGAGAACAATAGTTTCTATAAAACAAATCCACCACCGTGCTCTAAAAGATATAAGTGAAGCACTAGAACAAAAACTATATAGCTCAAAAGATATAAGTGAAGCACATAGAGTATTCTAACAATTTCTGAATTATGTGTGTCTCTCTCAAAAGGTGTGTACAGCAAGGATGATTGTGGCAAACTAACAAATAAAGACTCAAATAATACAAGACGCTCCAAGCAAAACACATATCATGTGGTGAATAAAAATATAGCTCCAAGTAAAGTTACCGATAGACGAAGACGAAAGAGGGGATGCCTTCCGGGGCATCCCCAAGCTTAGGCTTTTGAGTGTCCTTGAATTTTACCTTGGGTTTCCATGGGCATCCCCAATCTTAGGCTCTTTCCACTCCTTGTTCCATAATCCATCAAAACTTAACCCAAAACTTGAAAACTTCACAACATAAAACTCAAAATAGAAAATCTCGTGAGCTCCGTTAGCGAAAGAAAACAAAACACCACTTCAAGGTACTGTAATGAACTCATTATTTATTTAAATTGGTGTTAAACCTACTGTATTACAACTTCTCTATGGTTTATAAGCTATTTTACTAGCCATAGATTCATCAAAATAAGCAAACAACACACGAAAAACAGAATCTGTCAAAAACAGAACAGTCTGTAGTAATATGTAGCTAACGCAAGTTCTGGAACCCCAAAAAGTCTAAAGTAAATTGCTGGATGTGAGAAATTTATCTATTAATCATCTGAAAAATAATTAACTAAATATCACCTTCCAAATAAAAATGGCAGCAATTCTCGTGAGCACTAAAGTTTCTGTTTTCTACAGCAAGATCAAAAAGACTTTCCCCAAGTCTTCCCAACGGTTCTACTTGGCACAAACACTAATTAAGCACAAAAAACACAACCAAAACAGAGG
The DNA here is from genome assembly GCF_018294505.1 of Triticum aestivum. NCBI lineage: Eukaryota > Viridiplantae > Streptophyta > Magnoliopsida > Poales > Poaceae > Triticum > Triticum aestivum. The sequence goes on from NC_057803.1 coordinate 566,431,699, forward strand.
CTAGATAAATTATTTATTACTAAACAGGAGCAAAAATCAAGGAATAAAAATAAAATTGGGTTGCCTCCCAACAAGTGCTATCGTTTAACGCCCCTAGCTAGGCATAAAAGCGAAGATAGATCTAGGTATTGCCATCTTTGGTAGGCAATCCATAAGTGGATCTCATAATAGATTCATATGATAATTTAATTTTCTTTCTAGGGAAGTGTTCCATGCCTTTCCTTAATGGAAATTGGAATCTAATATTCCCTTCCTTCATATCAATAATTGCACCAATCGTTCTAAGGAAAGGTCTACCAATAATAATAGGACATGAAAGATTGCAATCTATATCAAGAACTATGAAATCTATGGGCACATAGTTTCTATTTGCAACAATAAGAACATCATTAATTCTTTCCATAGGTTTCTTAATAGTGGAATCCTCCAGGTGCAAGTTTAAAGAACAATCATCAAAATCACGGAAACCTAGCAAATCACACAAAGTTTTTGGAATCATGGAAACACTAGCACCCAAATCACATAAAGCATAGCACTCATGATCTTTAATTTTAATTTTTATTGTAGGTTCCCACTCATCATAAAGTTTTCTAGGGATAGAAACTTCCAACTCAATTTTTTCTTCATAAGATTGCATCAAAGCATCAACGACATGTTTAGTAAAAGCTTTATTTTGACTATAAGCATGAGGAGAATTTAGCACGGATTGCAACAAGGAAATACAATCTATCAAAGAGCAATTATCATAATTAAATTTCTTGAAATCCAAAATAGTGGGTTCATTGATATTTAAAGTTTTAACCTCTTCAATCCCATTTTTAACAATTTTAGCATCAAGATCTAAAGACTCCGAATTTTTGGAACGCCTTCTAGGTAAAGGTGGCTCATCTTCAATCTCATCATTATCAAGATTCATATTGCAAAACAAAGATTTAATATGAGACACATCAATAACTTTTAGATCTTCATCTTCATTATAATGAAAACTAGAAGAACACGCTTTTATAAAGCAATCTTTCTTAGCACGCATCCTAGCGGTTCTTTCTTTGCACTCATCAATGGAAATTCTCATGGCTTTGAGAGACTCATTCATATCATGCTTAGGTGGAATAGATCTAAGTTTCAAAGAATCAACATCAAGAGAAAATCTATCAACGTTCCTAGCCAACTCATCAATCTTAAGCAATTTTTCTTCAATCAAAGCACTGAAACTCTTTTGTGAAGTAATAAATTCTTTAATATTAGATTAAAAATCAGAGGGTATATTATTATAATTTCCATAAGAATTGTTGTAGGAATTACCATAATTATTAGAGGAATTACTAGGATACGGCCTAGGATTAAAGTTTCCTCTATACGCGTTGTTACCAAAATTATTCCTACCAACAAAATTCACATCCATAGATTCATTATTATTCTCAATCAAAGTAGACAAAGTCATATCATTGGGATGATAAGAAACACTTTTATTAGCAAATAATTTCATAAGTTCATCCATCTTTCCACTCAAAACATTAATTTCTTCTATCGCATGCACTTTCTTATTAGTAGATCTTTCAGTGTGCCATTGAGAATAATTAACCATAATATTATATAGGAGTTTAGTAGCTTCTCCTAAAGTGATTTCCATAAAAGTGCCTCCCGTGGCCGAATCTAAAAGATTTCTAGAAGAAAAATTCAATCCGGCATAAATTTTTTGTATAATCATCCACAAATTCAAACCATGTGTAGGGCAATTATGTATCATTAATTTCATCCTCTCCCAAGCTTGTGCAACATGTTCATGATCAAGTTGCTTAAAATTCATGATATCGTTTCTAAGAGAGATGACATTAGCGGGAGGAAAATACTTAGAGATAAAAGCATCTTTACACTTATTCCAAGAATCAATACTATTTTTAGGCAAAAATGAAAACCAAGCTTTAGCACGATCTCTAAGCGAAAAAAGAAATAACTTCAATTTAACAATATCATTGTCCACATCTTTCTTCTTTTGCATATCACACAAATCCACGAACTATTTAGATGGGTGGCGGCATCTTCACTAGGAAGGCCAGCGAATTGATCTTTCATGACAAGATTCAACAAAGCAGCATTAATTTCACAAGATTCAGTATCGGTAAGAGGAGCAATCAGAGTGCTAAGGAAATCATTGTTGTTGGTATTAGTAAAGTCACACAATTTGGTATTATCTTGAGCCATCATGACAGGCAAGCAATCCAACACACGAGCAAACAAGAAGCGTGCGAAAATGAGGCGAACGGAAAAGAGAGAGGGCGAATAAAACGACAAGAGTGAAGTGGGAGAGAGGAAAACGAGAGGCAAATGGCAAATAATGTAATGCGGGAGATAAGGGTTTGTGATGAGTACTTGGTATGTTGACTTTTGCGTAGACTCCCCGGCAACGGCGCCAGAAGTCCTTCTTGCTACCTCTTGAGCACTGTGTTGGTTTTCCCTTGAAGAGGAAAGGGTGATGCAGCAAAGTAGCGTAAGTATTTCCCTCGGTTTTTGAGAACCAAGGTATCAATCTAGTAGGAGGCCAAGCACGAGTCCCTCGCACCTACACAAACAAATAAAATCCTCACAACCAACATAATAAAGGGGTTGTCAATCCCTTCACGGTCACTTACGAAAGTGAGATCTGATAGATATGATAAGATAATATTTTTGGTATTTTTATGATAAAGATGCAAAGTAAAGAAAGCAAAATAAACAGTGCCAGAAATAGCTTGTTGACGGGAGATTAATATGATGGAAAATAGACCCGGGGCCATAGGTTTCACTGGTGGCTTCTCTCGAGAGCATAAGTATTACGGTGGGTAAACAAATTACTGTTGAGCAATTGACAGAATTGAGCATAGTTATGAGAATATCTTGGTATGATCATGTATATAAGAATCACGTCCGAGACAAGTAGACCGACTCTTGACTGCATCTACTAGTATTACTCCACACATCGACCGCTATCCAGCATGCATCTATAGTATTAAGTTCAAAAGAACAGAGTAACGCTTTAAGTAAGATGAAATGATGTAGAGGGATAAACTCGTGCAATATGATATAAACCCCATCTTGTTATCCTTGATGGCAACAATACAATACGTGCCTTGCTGCCCCTAACTATCACTGGGAAAGGACACCGCAAGATTGAACCCAAAGCTAAGCACTTCTCCCATTGCAAGAAAGATCAATCTAGTAGGCCAAACCAAACTGATAATTCGAAGAGACTTGCAAAGATAACCAATCATACATAAAAGAATTCAAAGAAGATTCAAATATTGTTCATAGATAAACTTGATAATAAACCCACAATTCATCGGTCTCAACAAACACACCGCAAAAGAAGATTACGTCGAATAGATCTCCACGAGAATCGTGGAGAACTTTGTATTGAGGTCCAAAGAGAGAGAAGAAGCCATCTAGCTAATAACTATGGACCCAAAGGTCTGACGTAAACTACTCACACATCATCGGAGAGGCTATGGTGTTGATGTAGAAGCCCTCCGTGATCGATGCCCCCTCCGGCGGAGCTCCGGAAAAGGCCCCAAGATGGGATCTCACAGGTACAAAAGGTTGTGGCGGTGGAATTAGGTTTTTGGCTCCGTGTCTGGTAGTTTGGGGGTACGTAGGTATATATAGGAGGGGGAAGTACGTCGGTGGAGCAACATGGGCCCCACGAGGATGGAGGGCGCGCCTGGGGGGTAGGCGCGCCCCCCTCCCTCGTGCCTTCCTGGTAGCTTTCTTGAGTAGGGTCCAAGTCCTCTGGATCACGTTCATTCCAAAAATCACGTTCCCGAAGGTTTCATTCCGTTTGGACTCCGTTTGATATTCTTTTTCTGTGAAACTCTGAAATAGGCAAAAAACAACAATTCTGGGCTGGGCCTCCGGTTAATAGGTTAGTCCCAAAAATAATATAAAAGTGTATAATAAAGCCCAGTAACGTCCAAAAAAAAATATAATATAGCATGGAACAATCAAAAATTATAGATACGTTGTAGACATATCAAGGGATCAATTAGACAGTGTTCACGAGCAGTAGCGAGATGTGTGAGGTAAGATACACCGCTGGCGCTTTTAATTTTTCTTATTAATTTGTTTGTTTCACCCTCTTATTAATTTTTCTACGTGGAGAGAGGTAAGGTGACTAAGGCTGCATTATTTCTGTACTACCAACACTGCTTTAAATCCCAAAAGACCTTACCACCAGAGCCACATGACATGATTATAATTTAAATCCCAATGACTCCCACGCAAAAAAAACACGGCATGCTTGTCACACGAATGCGGGAATGTATAAAAGGTTCCTCCATCGGAACGCGACGAAATTTTACAGGGTTGTTGTACACTCAATTCCGCACAATTCCGACGAGGAAATCATCAAAGCGACGCTCGAGGAGGCGGTGGCAGCGGATACAAGTTTGATGTCCAAAAAAACAGCACGATCATCTAAGGGCAATGTTGACGTTGAGCCCCCGAGCTCCATCGATGATTCCTCCATGATCTTGATAGAGATTAGAGTTGATGATGAAGGCCCTCATCTGAACATAATGATCTGAGATAGAGCGCAATCCTCGGTCGAGCCAAGGTTACTAGTTGAGCCGGCGACGAAGATGCCGACATCGACAATAAAACTCCGTTCTGACACGTAAATTGCGTCGGGGATGAACTGAATTCCCATCGCACCGTGGAGGCTACCAGTAGGCTCTCAATGAAAGCAGCAATGTCGGTTCTATATCTGGTGTATCTCGTAGTAGGGGTCGTAAGCTAGGCGTCTTGGAACGATGGTAACATGGACACAGAGTTTTACCCAGGTTCGGGCTCTCTCGAAGAGATAATACCCTACATCCTGCTTTTGATTGTATAGATATGGGTGTAGTATAGAGTACATGTATCTACCACGAGATGATAGTAATGAATATGAGATTGTCTATTGACTAGCCTGGCCTCGCTTTATATATGCACCATAGGCCTAAGGTTTAGAGGAGTCCTCGTCTTGGGCGCCAAGTCTTTGTGGAATCCTCCTTGTATTCGGCATGGGCTGCCCGAAGTGGCCCAATAGTGAACCGCCATGGGGGTCCTTGGCCCGACCCACAGGTCGGGAGACGACGTGGTGAGTACCCCCTAGTCCAGGACACCGTCAATGGTCATGGTGCAATGCACCGGCGATGATGGCGCGGAGGAGGGGGTTGACGCCAGATCATCGACTACCATGTTATCCATTGGGACGTCGTCGTCCTCCGGCTGCCTGCCGGCCAGCCAGTCAGCAGTAATGGCTGCCATCTCCTTGTGCTTCGTCGTCCACCCGTCCTGAAGAGCACTGGACCATGAGGAAGCCATGGTGGGCAGTAGTGGTCAGGATAGGAAAAGGGAATGGAGGCGGATGACTGCGGCTATGGCCAGTGCAGCAGTTTATATAGCAATGGTGGGTGGCGGAGGGACGGACGTGTGGCGCCGGAGTAGTCGCCTCGGCAACCGCGTATCATTAATGTGGGCGTCAGACGGATGGACGGATGGCACTTGTGTCGTTTGAAGGCGGAGCAATCGCCTGCACCAGGAAGCGGGGCGGGCGACGCTGACCGTTTCGGACGGAAAGCGCGCGCGGGCAAGGGAGGCGGTCTGGGTGGGCCAGGGCAGTCAGAGTCGTGCATGGTAGCGGGTCGGTCCAGCAGCCGGACATGCTGGCTTGCGAGTGAGCTCACCGAGCTGAGCATCGACAATTAGACGATGGACGTAGCTTCCGACCAGGAGCCGACGCCACTGTCCAAGACGGTTCATGTCGTGTTCATCATAGAGCAAGTGCGACCGCACTTCGACGCCCTAATGGTGGAAGAGCTACCAGCGCAAGAGGACCTGTGTTGCAACCTCCGTCTCCTCAACGAGCACCGGTGAACAAGCGAATGAAAATGTCGTCGCAGACATGTGGCCCTATGATCCTGTCTTCCCGAATGAGCAGCGGGCACTGTATCAGACCATCCGTAGGGCCCGCGAGGCCCTCTCCGTCGTTCTTCGAGTTGTTGCGCTCACCGTGGCACCGCCGTCTCGCGTTGTCAACATGGTCAACGGACATGAGGAATGAGGAGATTACTTTACTTGGAGAGGATAATAGTGGGGACCCACCAGGGCCCTAGCCGCACATATGCAAGTGCCTCCTTATTATATACAACTATAATTTTTTTGCTTCCTCCTGGTTTCCTAACATCACGATCCCACACCATTGTCAATCTATGTAGTCAATAAACGAGAGAATTGCACAAGGAGAGGTAGACAGCTGGGACCAAGCAGCTCGAGCAGTATTTGTGTTTCTGAGGTGTGAGCACTGCAGAGTTTTTCTTGAGTGATGTTTTCGTTGTTCTTCAGAGGAGAGCGGGGTATTAACTAGGCGGGTTGTGGCCCGTTTAGCCCAGGCCAAATATCCAGTCCAGATATTAAATTTTCAAGCTGAAAATGGCTAGCCCAACTATACTTTTTTTAGGAATATCCAGGTAAGGTCAGCTTGTTATTCTCCACCCCGCTAGGCTGCAAATCTTTCCAAGGAGGGTTGCATTAGGCTTAACAAGAAAATGGTCTTTAAGAAATAATAAATGAGATGTAATTATAAACCTGGGCAGTAACTATAGAAAAATGCACCAAACACGTAATTAGTTTATAATTTTTTTTGGATTTTTAAAATTTTAATTCCATTAATTGTTGCGCGCGCAATGGTTGGATTTTTATGTAATACAAATTTATATTGAAATTGTATTTAATTTGACTAAAAATTTCGGGATAAAAATATTTCGGATCCCATCAAAATGTGGGAAATTTTATTATGAACGGTTGATTGAAATCATTAATCATTGTCCTAGCTAGAAAATGGGCTATACTTTTAACAAACTGTAAATGGGCTATAGTAAATTCCATTAGAATTCAAAAATGGGTTGTACATTCTTACAAATCACAAATGGACTATAAGTTCTCTGCCACACACTTGTGGGCCTACTAAGTTGACGCGCCCCCTCAAGAAAAAAGTAAGTTGACGCGTATGCAAGACTTTGTCAACTTATAGTCAACACACGGTTCTAGTAGCAGTGGCCGTTGGATGTCCATCCAACGGATGTCGTGCTTCTTCTTCAATCTCGGATATTCTAGCTTCAACCGCCCAAAAAATGATTCCTACCCCTGACATCTAGGGCGCACTGTTTTGGAGGCTGACCTGTGGGCATACTAAGTTGATGCGTACCAAGGGCTTTGTCAACTTTAGTCAATATAAACGATTCTAGTTGCAGAGACCGTACGATGGCCATCCAACGATCATAGTGCTTCTTCAACCTCTGGTCTTCTTGCTCCAGCCGCCCAAACCAACGCCGGTGGAACTGCCTGCTCCCGCCTCTCGTGGCCGGTTGTGCTGCCGCACAGGCTGCACTGCCCCACACTACTCCATTGCTGGTCAGGCCATTCCTCAACTCACCCACACCTCCTGTTATTTTCTGGCAACGGCAGCCGGGCCAGTAAACCCTCGTACTCCCCATCGCATGGGCAAACACTGTCGAGTCTTCCCCGGCTCCATGTCGTTCCCTACTTAGGCCTCGTCGTCGTCCACCGCCCTGGTGCTATCGGCGCGTCGTGGTCAACATGGTCAACGAACGACATCCATCGGACGTGGACTGTATGTGGAGAGGCTAACAGCTGGGTCCACGGCTGCACACAAGGAAATGCCTCCTTATTACGCGCAAAATAATGATTCCTCCACCTGACAGCAGGGACCCATGGACGGGACACCGTATTTCATGAAAAAATGTTCCCCCCTGACTTCTCGGACCCACCAGCTACATCTTCGCACGGAAGGAAGTGTTTGACAGTCAGGACCCACCTGGTCGAAGCATAAGTAGCATTGTCATTCTGGTCGCGAACATGTACGTACATATTGGTCGATGTAGAGACACGCACGTGTCGTAGTAGAGGCGCTCACGTAGCATGTACACGTACGTACAGCGACCAGGGTGCAAGAAAGTAAATACGGCCACGTACATACATATGGGCAGGGTCTCGAACGCCTACTCATGCATACGTACGACCAGGGCTCATGTACATGGCTGCGTCGGAATGGAGAAACTGCATCGTCATCGTGTTCATGGGGGGGCAACGGAATGCGCCTTGTTCATCGGGAGGCAACAGAACACGTGTTGTTCATCAGGAGCCAACTGGCTTGGACGGAACATCCGATGGAAACGAGGCCTGGCGTACCGCAGAACGAAGGAAACGGCCTTGTGTTCGACCGACCACGGTCGAAACGGGATCATGTTCATCGGGAGGTGTCTGGCGTACCGCAAAATGGAGGAAACAGACTTCTCTTGGACCTTCTACGGTCGAAACGGGGTCCTGTTGATCGGGAGGGGTGTGGCATACCGCAAAATGAAGGAAACGGACTTGTGTTGGAGCGCTACGGTCGAAACGGGGTCCTGTTCATCGGGAGGGGTGTGGCGTACCACAAAATAGGACTCCACGGGATACTGTTCATCTCCACCGTCGACCTCCTCCACGGGCTACTGTTCATCCACCGTCGACTTCCTCCAGCCTACACCTGCGACTATTCATCCATGAGCTCCTGTTCATCCAGCCTCCACCGCACTCTCCTCCACCGGCTACTGTTCAACCAGCCCTCTACACGGGGTCCTGTTCAACCACCCCTCCATGGGATACTGTTCATCCAGCCCTCCACCGGCTACTGTTCAACCAGCCCTCCACGGGGTCGTCCTGTTCATCCAGCCCTCCACGGGGTCCTGTTCATCCACCCCCAACCGGCTCGATCGGGGTCCTGTTCATCCAGTGGCAACAACCTCTACTTCCACGGGGTCCTTTTCATCCAACCCCCCACCGGGAACTGTTCATCCAAGCCCCCCAACAACGCTCCATTATTCATGAAGAGGCAGCATCGATCGGCTTCAGTTAGCAGCAGTAGAAAAGGAATCACTCTGGTTCAGTTAACAACAAGGGATCGATCGCTCAGGTTCAGTAACGCATGGCCTGGAGTGCAATCGCTCGGGTTCAGTTAGAGCCCAACACCTCGCTCGGGTTTAGTGAGAGTGGAACGCCTCGCACACACGCGCGTAAGTATGAGAGAAACGCGCATCGCTCGGCCCTCGACCACCCACCGTAACCGGGAACTCCCCCGATATTTTCCTCGCCCTCGCTTCTACCATGGTTTTTTCCATCATGCACGGCCCAAAGTATTTCATGCAGCTGCGTCTCCGGCCCGCCCAGGACGAAAAGCCCATTTTCTGTCATGATTCTTTGTCATAGAAATAGGATCCACCACATCTACGATGATACCGGGTTTTGTCACAATTATCGTCATAGAAGTGTCATAAGCATGATAGGAAAAAAATCGTTCGGCCCAAAATGTCACGGATGTGTCTTTTTTGTAGTGGGCCCAGGCGTGCCCAGGTGGGTTGTGCCCACCTCGGTGGCCTCCCGCACCCCCTCTTCACCCTATAAATTCCCAAATATTCCAAAAACCCTGGGGGTAACCCTAGATGAGAAGTTCCGCCACCGCAAGCCTCTGCGGCCACTAAAAACCAATATAGACCCCATTCCGGCACTCCGCCGGAGTGGGAAATCATCACCGGTGGCCATCTTCATCATCCCGGCGGCCACCATGATGAGGAGGGAGTAGTCCACCCTCGGGGCTGAGGGTTTGTACCAGTAGCTATGTGTTTAATCTCTCTCTCTCCCGTGTTCTTGAGATGTCACGATCTTGATGTATCGTGGGCTTTGTTAATATAGTCGGATCATATGGTGTTCCTCTCTATCTTGTTGTGATGAATTGAGTTTTCCCTTTGAGATTTCGTTTTATGAATTGAATACTTTTATGGATTTGAGAGAACTTGATATATGTCTTGCATATGAATACTCGTGGTGACAATGGGGTATTGTATTGATTCACTTGATATATGTTTTGGCACTCAACTCGCGGATCCCCGAGGTGACATCGGGGTAATCTACACATAGGGTTTGATGCACGTTCTTGTCTTTGTTTCTCCGGTAGAAATCTTGGGGCACTCTTTGAGGTTCTTTGTGTCAGATTGAGTGTTATGAATCTGAAATTATTTGGTGTTATTTTAGTATGAACTCTTGGATAGATCGATCGGAAAGAATAGCTTCGAGGTGGTTTCTGTTGGGGAACGTAGTAATTTCAAAAAAATTCCTACGCACACGCAAGATCATGGTGATGCATAGCAACAAGAGGGGGAGAGTGTGATCTACGTACCCTTGTAGATCGACAACGGAAGCGTTAACTTTGGTTGATGTAGTCGTACGTCTTCACGGCCCGACCGATCAAGCACCGAAACTACGGCACCTCCAAGTTTTAGCACATGTTCATCTCGATGACGATCCCCGGACTCCGATCCAGCAAAGTGTCGGGGAAGAGCTCCGTCAGCACGACGGCGTGGTGACGATCTTGATGTACTACCGTCGCAGGGCTTCGCCTAAGCACCGCTACAATATTATCGAGGACTATGGTGGAAGGGGGCACCGCACACGGCTAAGAATATGATCACGTGGATCAACTTGTGTGTCAAGGGGTGCCCCCTGCCCCCGTATATAAAGGATCAAGGGGAGGAGGCCGGACGGCCCTCTATGGCGCGCCAAGGAGGAGTCCTCCTCCTAGTAGGAGTAGGACTCCTACTAGGAGGGAGAAAGAAGTGGGGAGGGAGAGGGAAAGGGGGGCGCCGCCCCCCCCCCCCCTCTCCTAGTCCAATTCGGACCAGGGGGGAGGAGGCGTGCAGCCCACCTTTGGCTGCCCCTCTCTCTCTCCACTAAGGCCCATATGGCCCATTACTTCTCCCGGGGGGGGTCCGGTAACCCTCCGGCTCTCCGGTTTTCTCCGAAATCACCCGGAACACTTCCAGTGTCCGAATATAGCCGTCCAATATATCAATCTTTATGTCTCGACCATTTCGAGACTCCTCGTCATGTCCGTGATCACATCCGGGACTCCGAACTAACTTCAGTACATCAAAACTCATAATATAACTGTCATCGAAACCTTAAGCGTGCGGACCCTACGGGTTCGAGAACAATGTAGACATGACCGAGACACGTCTCCGGTCAATAAACAATAGCGGAACCTGGATGCTCATATTGGCTCCTACATATTCTACGAAGATCTTTATTGGTCAGACTGCATAACAACATACGTTGTTCCCTTTGTCATCGGTATGTTACTTGCCCGAGATTCGATCGTCGGTATCCCAATACCTAGTTCAATCTCGTTACCGGCAAGTCTCTTTACTCGTTCTGTAATACATCATCTCGCAACTAACTCATTAGTTGCAATGCTTGCAAGGCTTATGTGACGCCCCCGATTTAATCGTACACTAATCATGCACGCAAATGTGTACGATCAAGATCAGGGACTCACGGGAAGATATCACAACACAACTCTAAAACATAAATAAGTCATACAAGCATCATAATACAAGCCAGGGGCCTCGAGGGCTCGAATACAAGTGCTCGATCATAGACGAGTCAGCGGAAGCAACAATATCTGAGTACAGACATAAGTTAAACAAGTTTGCCTTAAGAAGGCTAGCACAAACTGGGATACAGATCGAAAGAGGCGCAGGCCTCCTGCCTGGGATCCTCCTAACTACTCCTGGTCGTCGTCAGCGGCCTGCACGTAGTAGTAGGCACCTCCAGTGTAGTAGGGATCATCGTCGACGGTGGCGTCTGGCTCCAGGGCTCCAGCATCTGGTTGCGACAACCAGGTAGAAGGGAAAGGGGAAAAGAGGGAGAAAAGCAACTGTGAGTACTCATCCAAAGTACTCGCAAGCAAGGAACTACACTACATATGCATGGGTATATGTGTAAGGAGGCCATATCGGTGGACTGAACTGCAGAATGCCAGAATAAGAGGGGGATAGCTAGTCCTATCGAAGACTACGCTTCTGGCAGCCTCCGTCTCGCAGCATGTAGAAGAGAGTAGATTGAAGTCCTCCAAGTAGCATCTCCAAGTAGCATCTCCAAGTATCATCTCCAAGTAGCATCTCCAAGTAGCATCTCCAAGTATCATCTCCAAGTAGCATCTCCAAGTATCATCTCCAAGTAGCATCTCCAAGTATCATCTCCAAGTAGCATCTCCAAGCAGCATCGCATAGCATAATCCTACCCGGCGATCCTCTCCTCGTCGCCCTGTGGAAAAGCGATCACCGGGTTGTCTGTGGAACTTGGAAGGGTGTGTTTTATTAAGTATCCGGTTCTAGTTGTCATAAGGTCAAGGTACAACTCCAAGTCGTCCTGTTACCGAAGATCACGGCTATTCGAATAGATTAACTTCCCTGCAGGGGTGCACCAACTTACCCAGCACGCTTGATCCCATTTGGCCGGACACACTTTCCTGGGTCATGCCCGGCCTCGGAAGATCAACACGTCGCAGCCCCACCTAGGCAAAACAGAGAGGCCAGCACGCCGGTTTAAACCTAAGCGCGCAGGGGTCTGGGCCCATCGCCCTGAGCACACCTGCATGTTGCATGGGCGGCCGGAAGCAGACCTAGCCTAGCAGGCGTTCCAGTCCAATCCGGCGCGCGCCGCTCCGTCGCTGACGTCTGAAGTGCTTCGGCTGATACCACGACGTCGGGATACCCATAACTACTCCCGCGTAGATGGTTAGTGCGTATAAGCTCGTAGCCAACTCAGATCAAATACCAAGATCTCGTTAAGCGTGTTAAGTATCCGCGAACGCCGAACAGGGCCAGGCCCACCTCTCTCCTAGGTGGTCTCAACCTGCCCTGTCGCTCCGCCACAAGGATCCACTCGCGGGTGCTCCACCAGCCGACCCGACTTTAGTCTCCACATGTATCATGTATAAAGTATATAGTATATACCCGTGATCACCTCCCAAGTGATCACGGCCCGATAGTATAGCACAGCAGACGGACAAGAATGTAGGGCCACAGATGGAAATACTAGCATCCTATACTAAGCATATAGGATTGCGGGTAAGGTATCAATGACTGTAGCAACAATGACAGGCTATGCATCAGAATAGGATTAACGGAAAGCAGTAACATGCTACACTACTCTAATGCAAGCAGTATAGAGGAGAATAGGCGATATCTGGTGATCAAGGGGGGGGGGCTTGCCTGGTTGCTCTGGCAAGAGAGAGGGGTTGTCAACTCCGTAGTCGAACTGGGCAGCAGCAGCGTCGGTCTCGTAGTCTACCAAAGAGAAGAGGGGGAAGAAACAATAAATACAGTGCAAACATAAGCAAGACGACACAAGACATGACAAAGAGCGGTGCTAGGTGTGTCCTAACGCAGTATGAGGTGATGCTGGCGAAGGGGGAAATCATCCGGGAAAGTATTCCCGGTGTTCCGTGTTTTCGGGCAGAGGAGCCGGAGGGGGAAAGTTGTGAGTTTGATATGTTAGGGGTGTGTGGCGGACGAACGGGTTGCGTATCCAGATTCGTCTCGTCGTTCTGAGCAACTTTCATGTTGAAAATATTTTAATCCGAGTTACGGATTAAAAGATATGATTTACTAAAGATTTTATTAATTTCTGAAATTTAATTAATTATTTAATTAATTTGGAAAATGGATTTATGACGTCAGCATGATGTCATGCTGACGTCAGCAGTCAACAGAGTTGACTTGGTCAACCTGACAGGTGGGTCCCGTTAGTCAGTGAATGTTAACTAATTAACCTAGTTAGTTTAATTAACAGATTAATTAGGTTAATTAAACATGATTAATTAAATTAATCAACTTAGTTAATTAATTAATTAATTAGCATTTTTATTTTTATTATTCATTATTATTATTATTTTAACGTTCTGGGGTGGGACCCCCATGTCATTGGCACATTATCCTAATTAACCTATTAATTAGTTTAATTAGTTAATCAGGTTAACTAATGTTTGATTTGATTAATTAAACCTGATCAATTAAGTTAATTAATTATCTAATTAATTAATTAATATACATTTTTTTATTCTAATTCTTCCAGGGTGTGGGC